>NC_079450.1:31088971-31388971 GCF_903798145.1 Danio aesculapii
AGACTGCCCTGCTCTCGGTCGTGGAGGATCTCAGACTGGCTAAAGCAGACTCTAAATCATCTGTCCTCATCTTGCTGGATTTATCAGCTGCTTTTGACACTGTAAACCACCAGATCCTGCTATCTACGCTTGAGTCACTGGGCGTCGCAGGCACTGTTATTCAATGGTTCAGTTCCTACCTCTCGGACAGGTCATTCAGGGTGTCGTGGAGGGGAGAGGTGTCCAACCTACAGCATCTAAACACTGGGGTACCTCAGGGCTCTGTTCTTGGGCCACTTCTCTTCTCTATCTACACGGCATCTTTAGGAACAGTCATCCAGAAACATGGTTTTTCCTACCACTGCTATGCTGATGACACCCAGCTATACCTCTCTTTCCACCCTGATGATCCCTCGGTTCCAGCTCGCATTTCAGCCTGCCTGTCAGACATTTCACTCTGGATGAAAGATCATCATCTCCAACTTAACCTCATGAAAACGGAAATGCTTGAAGTTTCTGCCAACCCGACTCTTCACCATAACTTTTCAATCCAGATGGATGGAGCAACCATCACTGCATCCAAAATGGTAAAAAGCCTTGGAGTAACGATTGATGACCAACTGAACTTCTCTGACCACATTTCTAGAACTGCTCGATCTTGCAGATTCGCACTCTACAACATCAGAAAGGTCCGACCCTTCCTATCTGAACATACAGCTCAACTCATTGTTCAAGCTCTTGTTCTCTCCAAACTGGACTATTGCAACTCTCTGCTAGCCGGGCTACCAGCTAGTTCTATTAAACCTCTTCAGCTGCTTCAGAACGCAGCAGCACGAGTGGTCTTTGTTGAACCCAAAAGAGCACATGTCACTCCGCTACTCACCCGTTTGCACTGGCTGCCAGTTGCTGCCCGCATTAAATTCAAAGCTCTGATGTTTGCTTACAAAGTGACCTCTAGCTGTGCTCCTTCGTATCTGCTCTCACTTCTGCAGATATATGTGCCCTCCAGAAACTTGCGTTCTGTGAATGAACGTCGCCTCGTTGTTCCATCCCAAAGAGGGAAGAAATCACTTTCCCGAACTCTCACATTCAATCTGCCCAGTTGGTGGAATGAACTCCCTAACTACATCAGAACAGCAGAGTCACTTGCTGTCTTCAAGAAACGACTAAAAACGCAACTGTTTAGTCTCCACTTTCCCTCCTAATCTGCAACTGCCTCTCTGGCTATACCACTGTGCCCTCTTTCTCTCTCTCTCAAAAAAAAAAAAATAAATAAAAAAATAAAAAATTTTCTACTAATGTTTTGCTCTTAGACTTTTACACACCTAAAACTTGTCTATAGCGCTTGTTCACTGCTGCTCTTATCTTAAATTGCTTCCTTGTCCTCATTTGTAAGTCGCTTTGGATAAAAGCGTCTGCTAAATGACTAAATGTAAATGTAAATGTAAATAAAGAAAATGAATGAATGAATATTAAGCCATTATGATCAACCCTATCAAATGCAATTTACAAAGTACTATTTTGTATTTAATACATGTATCATAAATACTGACCATGTGGGGGGAGGGGGGGAGGGGTAATTATCCCTTTCATTTCAAATGACATTTTCCCCATTGTGAAGCAAAAAAAGATATTTTAAATACTTCTATGAACAAAAAGACAATAGAAGCCGACAGACACAAAAACTGTCTGCATTCTTCAACATTCTTCAAAATGTCTTCTTTTGTGTTCCTCGAGAAATAATAGACATTTAAATTGTTTCAGGAAACACTGAGTAAATGATGGCAACATTTTAATTCATCCATATCCTTTAACATATGCGAGTAGATCATATGACGCTCATGGTGGTCTTGTATAGCCCCCCCCAATATTTCTTACTCCAAATTGACTCCATTGTCTTTCCAACCCTCTTCTTGCTCCCATTATGCACCATTTTGCTGCAAAGTAAAGAGATGGGGAGTGTGTGTGTGAAAGAGAAAAGGAGCTAGAGAAGGGAAAAGGGAGGGAGAGGGTGATGCTTGTGTGCCTGTTGATGATGATGATGGTGGTGGGGTGCCGAGATATTGCAAATGATCCAAATTGACCGGAACAAAGAGAAAAGGAAAGGCATTCTGTGCATGTGATCGATCACCGATCTATGAGCAGCAGACCAAAGAGAGACAAAACATGGAATCACAATAATGGGAGAAAGAACAGTGTAACTGGCATTTTTGAAAGATAAATATAAAGATTAAATCAAATATTTAAAAATAATAATATAGTTGGATATGGGAGAGACTTCCAGTGTAGTCAGCGTGTGTGTGTGCATCTGAGAAATAGAGAGACGACCAATCAAGCCCACAAGCTCATTGCATCCAGTATCCCACACCCCTCCCCCCCAATTCCATCACCCCAAAACCCCCTTTCTCCCCCCCTTCTCTGTCTTTTCCAAAGTGTCGCCATGGTAACGAGACAGGGTGCCTAATACATGAAGTTAATATATTTCCAGTGGCAGGAGCGACTTGGGTACTAATGCATTCATCTGTCTCCGCAAAGACAAGCCAATCAATAGTGAGCAGGAGCCCCACCACAGGCCTGCCAGAGAAAAGACGCTTGTAGTCAGTCAGCCGGCCTATAAGCAATGATCAGAAGACAGGTAGCATTGCGCTGCGCTGTCCTGAGATGCTAATTCCACAGCTGGCTCTCCAACAGGAGGCCAGAGAGTCAGAGAGGGGGCGCTGAAAAATGAACATATCATGGAGTGCCAGAGCTGCTGCTTTTTTTTTTTTTTTTTTAACGCAAAAATCATTTTTTCTTCGCACTGAAATCGCACTGAGCAACTTGTCATTGAATTCAAATCTTTGCGTTTTGTATGCTTGTGAGATTTCTTTTAATTTAGTTCAATTCAAGTTCAAGTGTCGCAGTTTTTTCATAATACACATCATTTCAAATCAGGTTTTGCAGAAAATGCTTGTTTCAGAAACGAGGCTGAGATGAGTGTCAAGTTAATGTCCATTAAAATACAGAATTACTATTAAACCAACCTGTTCTCACAAGAAAAAAATATATTTTAGATAATGATGAAAACCTGGGTAATTCATCTGATGCAGTCTATGCAAATAGAAAAGATTAGGTTTACAGTTTGCGGTTATACTGAAAAATTTGACAATATTTGGCAACCCTTCCTCTTACACTTTAAATAAAAATAATAAATAAATAAATATGTGTATATGTATGTGTATATGCATGCAAGTATATAGCTGACCTATTTTCCCTGCCCCTGCTTAGGTATGAATTGACAGTGTTTTTTTTTTACATTTTATTATTATTTTTCTTTTTATTAATTTATTTTCTACTGCTGCACCCTTTGCATATTTGTATTTATATATTTTCTGTATTGTTGTTTGGCCTAATATGTTTTACTTGTGTATATATATATATATATAATTTGTGTTTTTTATTTTATTTTCCTTAATGCAAGAATATGTTATTGTATTATTTTATTCAGAGAGAAAGAAAATGTGAGCAAGTTGTGTTCTGCTGCTACATTGGAGCAGTTGATGTCTAATGATTCTATGTATCTGATGCTGTGGCTCTCTGACTAATATATTACAATAAAAACAGAGTTGAACTAAAAAAAAAACTGGGTAATTCCTACGAATTCTAACAATTGTTATTTTACAAAAGAAGGCCCATCCTTAAACATAACCACCACTGGTGTGAATTTGATAAAATGCAAGAATGATATCTTACACAGTAAATGAATAAGAATTAGCCGCTAAATTAAATGCACATTGGTGGAGTTGATCTTCAGTGTTCAGTGTTTAGGCTTTCAGCACTGATGTTTATATTATACCGAACTGGACTAAACTAAACTGAACACCGAACTGACGTCAGGTGACAAAAATTCTATGTCTAGCCAGCATCTAAGGACAATGTTTTTTTGACGTCCAATAACGACGTCAAGTTACGTTGATATTTGGGTGATTTTAGGTTGATTATTGGAAAGTGACCAAAATCTAACGTCTGATAGATGTCAAAGTGGTAGCATCCACACAACGTCAAGGTGTTACATGATTAGACGTTGATATTTGGTTGATTTTAGGTTGGACATTAAACATTGACGTCGGTCTGATGTTGGGTTCTGACGTCAACCCGACTTTCATTTCCAAACGAAATCCAATGTCCCCATGACGTTGGGGTATGTTGGGGTACAACATCAATATGACATAATGTTGATATCCTGTACCTGCAGGAATGTTAACCCATTTAAGCCCACCAGCAACTATAGTTGCTGAAGATAATAGTTGCCATTTTCCTTTTATAAGTAATTTTCTACATGTTATCCATGTTTAGTTTCTCAATGGCATGCAAGCAACCAACTAAATAAAGAAAGACAGAAAAAGAGGAATTGATTTACTCCCTGTCATGTGAGGCATTCATTTTCATTTAACTTTTTGAAACTAGTGTGTCATAAATAAATACTAAATGTGTTTATGAATATGAATTGATCTGTTTAAAGTAGTTGTTTTGAGTTAGAATGCCAAATGTTCTCCTCCTTATCAAATTCTACAGGGTAAATTCTAAATTGTATTAGGGTGCATGCAACATATTTGCCCACCAGCAACTATAGTTGAATTTTGAACTATATTCAAATACAATTTTTTAGAAAAAAAAAAAAAAAAACCTGGAGAAAATAAATGCAAAACATATTCATAGAACACTATTAACAAGGCCACATGCAAGAAACCGTTTAGAGAAATTTGGGCACAAATGGATTATGCTGCTTTGACACAATTTACATTGTAAGAAGCGCTAAAGAAACAAAGATGAATTGAAAAAAAAAACATTAAGAATAGCCTTTATTAATACTTTTTATATGGTTAGTTAATGTCCTATTCAGTTATGCTCTTGGCCCATCACACCAAAATAATTAATATAAATTAACTACAATACCAAACTGTACACCCACTGTACATTCTGACACTATTCTTCTGTTTCTTCTAAGCACAAACTCCAGAGATGGATTTAAATAAACATTGATTAATATGCAACAATAGCAGTCCAAACTCACAGGAAAATGTAATTATTTTATGTATTGGCTACACACATGCAAAGTACTATAAAGATAACTATAATGTTGGCTACATTCTGATAATATCAATCTGTTTATTCTAAGTGTGTAAAGTAGTTTGTCATCTTCCATATTAGTTGCCAGAGCTTTTACAGCAGATAAAGA
This sequence comes from Danio aesculapii, assembly GCF_903798145.1. Lineage (NCBI taxonomy): Eukaryota > Metazoa > Chordata > Actinopteri > Cypriniformes > Danionidae > Danio > Danio aesculapii. The sequence continues at coordinate 31,094,169 of NC_079450.1, forward strand.
TTCTGATTGACTGTCAATATTTGTAATCATTATTCAACTTGGAAGAAGTCATTCTAATTCCAAAGATATTATTTATCCAAGAGATATTATTTGAGTTGTGGTGTGAACTCTTGAAAAATGACGAAAACTAGAATATTCTGGATTATTATTTAGCTTAAAGGTAATGGTTTTATATCCTGACCCAAAGTTGGCATCACCTGGAGTCCTGCATATTTTGGCTCTGAAAATTTTCCAAAAGTCTTTTGTATTTATTAAACTGTTGAAAAGTATGAATGAATTATACCAGAACAAAGAGCCCAGTCTGCAATGCGCTGTTCAGATTCAGTCAGATCTCATGCTCACTTAATTTATGCTTTTATGGTTCACAGAGTGCAGTTAAGGTATAACAGCTGCAGAAAAGTCTCCGACCATGCTTTGTGGATTGTTTAATCTCTCCTTCATTGATGAATTTATTTTAAAATAGCTTCATTGATATGCTCGAACAAATCTTGCACACAAGAAAGTAAGAAAACTCACTGATCTATGATTAGAAAAGAGATGCACATTGAGATATATGTATGTATGAACTTGATAGTATCGGCGATGATAATAATATGGGGTCACCACCCTTGGCTGCCTTCTCATTGGACCATTTCTTTGTGTAGAACACAAAGCCAGCCAATAGGGTGTGTCCCCGGTAGTCCCTACCAAAACTGAAGGGCCAAAGTACAGTCTAATCTAAGAGTCTAAGAACGCCAATTCAAAACATAACGCATCTACTTTTATCAGACTCCGAAAAATGTTTCTAAATACGACTAAAAGACATATTAAAAGACAAATGTTCCTCCTCTGTTTGACCTTTGGGGATGACGACGCATGCAGCCCTGTTCCTGAGGACCTCACCTGTGACCTAGTTTGACCTCACAGGTTAAGGGTCTCAGGGACAAAGAGACACACTTTGGAAAAAACAGGACCATATTGCTGGAATTTAAAAGCATAATTACACCATATCTTCAAAACCAAAAACATTTAAAGCACCTGGAAAAAAGGGGGGCTACGCTGTTCAGATTTTCAGGCTGTGATGGCGCACAAAGAGTAGTAAACACATAATTTCCGTAGCAGACTGTGTTGTGTCAGTCATCATAAAGCCATGGGGTGTTGTTGATGGGTACTTTTTACTGCAATATGTTTCACCGCAGAGGCTGTAAGCCGTGGCATCACCCTCTGCATGAGCTTCAGGAAGGCTTCATCTGCTTGAGGAGCTTTTTTTTGGAGGGGGGAAATCAAAGGTACATTCGCTGACTCCTGAGACAAAGACAAAGGATTTTTCCGCACTATTACGTAACAACCAAATGAAAAAGTGAGATCAAATACAACAAACGTACAGTGTGAAGTAGTTCTTAATAAATAAAAAGTCATAAATTATCCAACAGAAATAGTCACAGCTCCTTCAGCTGTCACCAGGTAATATGAGGACAGGGCTGAACTGAGTACCTACAGAACACAACGACAAAATAATCCAATTTTTCCCAAAACGCCCAGGTGATTAAGTTGAAACCTGCGGAGATATAAGAAAACAAATGTGAATATATCCAAATCAAACAGTTTTCAGTACTAAATAGCACTTAAAATAATACCACTAAGTGCACAAACTGTAAACGGAGACCAGAAGAAGGTAAAATGGTGCAATAGTGCCCCTTCTTGGCAGACAGCTGATATAACTGACACAGTGACTGAGTAGAGACACCAAACTGTTCACATTCTTCACCCAGGCTATCACTAAAACACTAAAAACAATTCTCAAAAATGACAAATGATTTTGAGTAAAGAAAAACTGCAAGTTGGCTGATTGGCTTCATGGCTAGCTGGTTGCAGACATGCGATACTAACTGGTCAAATTCTCGAAAATACTATGATGATCTTTTTTTTTGTCATGAATTATAAAAAACAGCTGCAGCAGTAGTTAAACAAATGGTTCTAGTGTCTTCAAAAATCAAAGCTTTTATTAAATGCATTTCATAGATGTCTTACAAACATGCATGTGCACAGGTGTGTCAATCACAAGCCTTCAATAAACTGTCTGACAAACACAAATGCTGAAAATGGCATGATGATGTAGCAGGGGCGAAAGGCAAAAATCCAGAATGACATGCTCTACCTTATCGTGGCATCAGAAACATGCAGACTTTGACAATGTCAACCTTTGCGGCGACAAAAAGTGCATGTCGGTGTGCAAAATCTGTCAAAAACTAAACGTGTCTAAGATGAAAAAACAATTCACAAGCTGCATGAAGGATGCGTAAATGTATCCGACTAGAAAAAAGTTGAACCTGATGAGACAAAGACACCGTACGAAACAGAAAAGGAGAAAATGTCCATCCGCTCCGCACTCTGTAGGTCTGATCTAAGTGTCTGGTCACCTCTGGAAAGACAAGAACAGTCAGACAGGCAGTCAGACACACACACACACACACATACACACACACAGAGACAATGAGCTCACAGGCAGGTAGAGCAAAGACAATCACACTGATCCCATAGGTAACGCACAACCTACCTCCCCTACAGCAATCCTATAGTCTACAGCACCACGAGTGTCAGACACACACTCACGTTTTCTGCCTCCATCACTCTGTGTCTTCTCTCAGCATCTCAGGCACTCACATCCCTTGTCCCCAATCTCAAACTCTCTCGCTTTTTCCCTCTCAATCCCTCCCTAGCCTACAACATCCCTATTCTCTCTCTCTCTCTCTCTCTCTGTCTCTTGCTCTCTCTTTCCCTCGCTCACGTTTTTTCAGGCATCGTGTCTCCACTACTCCCCCTGCCCCCTTCTTTCGCAGTCTGTGCGCTCGAGTGTGTGTGTGTGTCTGTGTGCAAGTGTCTGAGAGAGGAAATGTGTGTGAGAGACGGAGGGAGCAGGGAGGGGGCAAAGGGGAGAGGAGAAGAGAGAGCCGCGAGTAGGAAGGAATGGGAAACGAAGGGGGAGGGTCAGAATCTCAAGCAGGGTGAGAAGCCACAGAGCATCAGGCTAGCAAAATGATAAAGCGCTGGAAAATATTACTCCCTGCGTTTGCCGCAATCTTCTGTTAATCAATCCAGGGGTACGCCTCATCAGATTACGCTCTGTCTTTCTGACGTGCCACACGGCTACACCAGTGAAGCAGATCAGCTCGTGCTGCAAAATCTTTGCACAGTACTACATATACACACAGTATATACTGTTAGTAGCCAAAACACTGTGTTGAGTGAGTCTTAAACTGCTTACAAAAATGATTAAATATCCTTTTGGATATTCCACTGACATTGTGGAAACGTGCGTGGAAATGTTTAATTAATATTAAAATAAAAACAGGAACATTTCTGTTCATTTAATTAAAGCTAATGAAGTCCAAAGGACAGATCATGTCGTTTTTAACAAATGAACAAAATGTCATCATTTGTTCACCCCAATGTCTTTTCAAACCTACGGAACTTTCATAACTTTTATGGAAGATATAAAAAATAAATGTTTCAGAGTGTGTTCATACTTGGCAGGTTCAAAACTTGGGAGCATACTCTGAAAGTTTGGTTCATCTGAATCAGTACCTGCTTATGCACCAAACAAGCAGACTTCTGACTGCTGACAAAAAATGTGAACTACAGTGTAATACAGGACATGAGGTCAATGATTTTTCATCCTAATCATGATATTGGCCATAACTGTTCAATGCGTGCATTGAAAAGCCTCTCAGCTGATATAAATAACATCACATGCACGCACAGATGAAAAAATTTAGTCTAGTACCCAGCACTGTTTGGATGTTTTATTTGTTCTGTTGTAAATAAACGCATCCTAAAAATTATAACACTTTATTTTTTAAATCAATTCAACTTAAATTTAATATAAAGTTTAAACTTATTTTATTTACTAAATATAATTATAGTCGCTTGTTTAAGGTCACCTATTTTACCCTTTTTCAAGATTTAATATAAATCTTTTGTGTCTGTCTGAAGTTTCAACTCAAAATACCCAATCAGATTATGTATTGTATCTTTTTAAATCTGGGAAATTTGAGCTGTTATAACAGTGTAGTTGTTTTGTTGCCTGTGCCTTTAATGCAACAAGCTGGTTCTCCAGTAGTCTTCATGTAGATAAACAGCACAGTGACAGACAAGAATGAAGCAGATCTTCCTTACTACAGTAAGAACTTTCCCAATGGTTATTTGCAAAATTTTTTGTGGAGTTAATTCAAGCCTTTCTGCAATGATGAGTCACACACAATGTCGTTATAAACACACACACACGCACACGCACACGAACACGCACACGAACACGCACACGAACACGCACACGAACACGCACGTTCAGCTTTGCACTGTTTTTGCATGGCAAATGTGACAGGATACACATTAATATCCACTGCTTAATGGAAATCCATTATGTTAATGTACAAAATAAACCTGATTTAGCAATGAAATTACGTAGCAATTTTACTATCCTTTTTACAAACATGCACTGTTTTAAAAAATGTTTTAAACTTGTAAATCTCATTCTTGATCACATTTGATGATGATTGATGATCACAGAGAGCTGAACAGATCTTTTAATCCTAGTTACTTTGCACACATCCTGTCTGATTATACGCATTACTATGGAGACATGTTAATATGCATCTGTCAATCAAATTGGTGGGCAGCGAAACCGCACTCCTACGTCACGTTGCGGTGGACCTCAATATAGGAGGGATTTGGATTCTATTTTAACATCAGGAAATTAAAAAAAAAGAGACTATTATTGTGTTTCTATCACTCAAAAATGACCGTGAACACACTATAACAACACACAGTTCAGTCTAAACAGCTTACAAAAGTTCATTTTAATCATAGGTGCCCTTTAAAGAACAAAATTTTTGTACATTTACTGAATGTAAAAAATGTGGAATTTGGAAACTTTTCTTTTACAGTATAGATCATGCTTCAAAGTATCATCAGACGTTTTTGCAGAAAAAAAAGAGATTTAAATTTGTGATGGTGATTTACATTTCTGGATGAATGTTTTTTTCAAAAAGGAAATCATCCGGGATATAATGCACAAAACCATGTTGTCCTACATTTAATGTCACATGCAATATGTATGTTTGCTTTATAAATAATAAACTCAGACATGCATTGGTGTATATGTGCCTAAATAGTGGATGAGGATGTACATACATACAGTAAGTACATTTATACCAGCCTTGTCTCATTGTTTATATGTACTGTATGTGGTTCTGTACAGTACAAGATGTATTTTTTCCACTGTCAGAAGTGCCAAAATAGCATACTGTACCATACCACTTTTTTGTGACTCTAACAAAACAGTACAGTACCAAAAGAGTGGAGCTAGACTGCTAAATGTTTTTTTTACAGAGAAGTGTCACTATTGTGTGCAACAAGATAGTGGAAGGACAACACAGTCTTAAAAACCAATATACATTGTTGTTGGGAAACCTGGCTCAGTTGCTTCTTTGAAATCTTAATTTAATCCATTTAAACCTATACTAAAGATTATTGTGACTACGTGTAGGGGAAGTGTGAATGTGATGTGTAAAAGCTCATTTGAGCCAGTGGCATCACTTGAGGTCCGAATGAAGACTTGATTAGTAACCACATTGTTAAACCAGTTGTAAAGCTTCTTTGAATTTGTAACAAGTACAGGTTTTGTGACAAATCAGGTGAGAGCCAATGAGCATTTACTGCCATAAAACTTTGAATGTATAACAAGCACAGGTTTTAATACTAACAATCATGACTAACGTTACTGAATAAATGCTTAAACTTCGATTTATTCCTCAAAATCACATGTAAGGTTGGGCAAAAATTATTTTTTTTAGTTAATTATTTTTAAAAAACGTGGTTGATTCAGTATTGACACTCTAAAGCCATGAACTGATTTCCCCCATATTCTACATTTCATATTCTGACTACTTCTGTACTGTATGCATTTGAAAAAAAAAAATGAGGCTCAGTTTTATTGCACAAAATACAGGTCTGAAGTTTTTCCTTTATTTTATATTAATTCACCATACGTAAATGTATATTCAGTATTAATTTTTCTAAATATCTTAAATGTTGTAGCTGGAAGGGCATCCACTGCCTGAATAGTTGTGGTGACGCCTGATGAATAAGGGACTAAGCCGAAGGAAAATGAATGAATGAATGAATCAATGAATGAATGAATGAATGAATGAAATTAAATGTTAAATCTTTATTTCCTGAACAATTAACAAATCAAGAATCAGAAATCAAATAGAATATTGTATTTAAACTGAAATAAGAGTCGGGCAATAAACTTCAAATTAATGTCCTAATTGTATAGATTTGGATTAGTTATCAAAAATAAAATGAATCCTCTTTGTGATTTTATGTTGCTTTTGGGGTTAATTTTATAGGTATACAGTGCTCAGCATAATTGAGTACACCCTATTTTGAAAATTAATATTTTTCTCTGTTTCTCAGTGAATATAGGCAATGCATTTTGGTGCATTTAAACAAAACAAATTTATTAAACAGATATATTTATTAAAATAATATTTTAGTTCCCAAACATATTTAGAACTTGAAAGATAATACAATTAAATTCAAGCAAAATATTGCAATAAAATAAAATAAAAATAAATACATAAATAATAATAAATACAACCTACAAAATTTCAACTAAGTTTTTTTGCTTCTCATGATTTTTCTGTATTTAATATTTTTCTATAACATATAAATTTGGTTGTACTAGTTTTTGAATCATTATCGTAAGTTATTTTGTTAGATAAGCTCCAGGAGAATAGGTTTAGATAGGTTAGATAGGCTTCAGTACTGACTAATCTAATGTATTTGCACAAATATAACATTATATAGCTTTCTATTAAAAATATGAATTTAAAAGAAAGATTTATTTGGGGTGTACTTATATATGCTGAGCAAAAATTACAGTGTGTCCCACAAAAAAAAAAAGAAAAAAAAAAAAGAATGGTGAAACGGTTACAGCAATGTAAATTGTTTTTAGCAATTAAAGCGTAATTTAAATAGATGATATTAAACAGTTTTAATGTTACGCATTCCTTCAACTCTGGAACTTAAAATAATCTAATAATTTATGAAGTAAACTGAGTTTATCTGTATATCATCAAAATGTTAATGCTACAATTTACACAGCTAGATTTATGCCTCTTAAGTTACACATATAATTCGTGTAAAAAATGCATCAACCTGCTTTCTGTCGGCTTATTATAGATGCTTTAATGTAATGTGTTCTCACATTAAATTAATCTCACATTTTAAATTCATAGTCCATGAAAGGCAAAAAAATGTAACTCACTTTTAGAAACACCCTTAAAATAAAATCACATTGATGTAAGCAGCATTCTTAATTTTACAGAGGGGTGGAATAATTTTCACATTATAATATACTGACTACAATTTTGAGTACTTTCAGAAGGCCTACTTTTTACTCATTATTTGAGTAGTATTTACAATAGAAACCTATACTCTATTCTACATTTTTTGGCAAGTAATGATAGCTTTACTTGAGTATGATTTTTCAGTAGTCTTTCCACCACTGGTTAAATGTCCACATTGTATACCAGCAAACAATTTTGTCTAATAGACATCTAAACTAGACAGATTAGACAGACTGTATATGTGTAGTCATTCATTTCTGTCTATTTGATGACTAGTCTAATTTTGGCTTATTTCTAGACGTCTATTAGATTTTCACGGACAGTCCAAATTTAGCCTTGTTTTAGCCAAGACGACTACATTTAGACATCTATTAGACATCTTTTAAAAACAAAAAAATGCTTGCTGGGATGTTTCAGTGTCTGTGCAAATGAAGGTAAATGTACATTTTTCTCATACAATACATACTCACGACATTATGTTGCTTATAAATGTGGGTATGCTGGCAAAATCAAAATACCGCATCAACAGTTTGCTGGAAAACCCAAAAAGTTTCAGCTGTGTAAAATGCTCAGTTCTGCGACTAAATGCTGCATTGTCCTCGCATGGCCTCTTTATCCAGCCACACTCCAGTCCCACTGCCTCGGTGGAGGTGTAGCGTTTAAATATGATTTATGACATGCTGGTACAGTGAGTGGGGGAGGCTACTCTAGTCGCTTTGAGAGCGAACAGTAACAAAGACAAAGATAGGCGCAAATAACAACGAGGAACAGCTAAGAGAAGGAATTGCCCCTTTCAGTGGCATCTCAACCAGCGGGCACCAAAGTCGCTTGTTCTGAAGCCAAAATGTCTGCTGCAGACAGCATTATTAGAGCAGTCTGGGATTAAGACGTTCAGACGTCGATGCGCAGAAACATGAAAGAGCCCACTTAAACAAGGGAGCACAAGTTTGGATCAGCGATACATTAGCTTTACAGAAGCTTATTCAAAGGGAATGCTTAATAACCTCTATTTCCACCACACCGAGGGATGGCAACAGCTGTTATTAGTGCTGCTGACTGCAGGCAGTCTGGAGTTATTTTCAAAAATGTGTGCTTTATCTGCTTCTCCACACATCTGCACCATCCGTATATAATTGAATGTCTTTCCTTGATTACCGTAGTACTGCTTAGCATGTCTTCTTTACTTTGTTTTAGTGTGCTGCGTGTGCTGCAATACTGGAGCACAGTGAGACAAAGGTTCTCGCTGGAGGACTGACGTCACCGCATTCGGTGCAGGTCTCCCCATTTGAGGGCCCGGATGGCCACATTTCTAAGTCACTCTCAGCTGAAGCGATCATCACGTGGCAAGACATCCGCTTCTTTCCAGCCACCAGACAAATGTCAGGAAATTTTCCACTCAGGTTTGAGCTGATGGTGGATGATGCTGGTTTAGATAACATTTTTCCAGGTTTAGGTCATATGTAAGTTTGTAGGATCATATTAAATGTTTGAAGTTTGTAAGGGAAAAAAATGGAAATAAGTTAATAAAATAAGGAAAAATGTGTCCGTAAATTTACAAAAAAGTTAAAATTCTATATTCTGAAAGTTCATTAGAATTAGAAATCATTTGTAAATTACATATATTTGACTACTTTAAAAGGTAATATGATGATTGAATGCACAAAACCTTATTTTCAATGTTAAACACAGTTGTACTGCTTAATATTTTCATTCATTCATTTTCTTTTCGGCTTAGTCTCTTTATTAATCTGGGGTTGCCACAGCGGAATGAACCGTCAACTTATCCAGCATATGTTTTACGCAGCGGATGCCCTTCCAGCCGCAACCCAACACTGGGAAACACCCATACACACTCTTTCACACATATACAGCCAATTTAGTTTATTTAATTCACCTGTACCGCATGTCTTTGGACTGTGGGGGAAACTGGAGCACCCGGAGGTAACCCACGCCAACACGTGTTACCCACTGCGCCACTGTGATGCCTGCTTAATATTTTTGCGATGCCAATTTTTTTGTCAGGACGAACAGTATTTCAATGAATAAAAACACGTTCCTACATTCACCGAGTTATGACTTTTCACAGCATTTGCATGTTGTTTCTTTTTTGTTGGCTTCTTTTGTTTTGCTTCTATTGTACTCGTATGTAAGCTGCTTTTGATAAAAGCATCTGTTAGACAATTAAATGTAAATGTCACGTTATAAACATTTTCATGGTCACTTTTGATAAATTTTTGTTGTGTCCTTGCAGAACAAACATTCAAACCTTCAAGCTCAAATGTTTGAATAGAAGCACATTTGAAAAGTCACATGAGACAGAAAGCGAGAGATGTCTGTCTTTGATTTTTTGTAATGTTATTAACCATGCCTATAATTTGCAGAGCCCTACTACACACCTTGCATAGTACGCATACTGTATACAGCAGATTGGTACTGTTAATTCTAATATCTCAAATGAAGCTTTTATCGTAAATATGATATGAAAATATGACGTGTTATAGAGGAATGGTCAGAATGATCAATATGGCATTCTAGTAGCCGTTTAAATCTCTTTGGCTTGAAACTTCCGGTCTCATTCACTTACATTCATTTTTAGAAGTTAAAAACAGCTCATTAAGCTGCTTGATGTAGCAAACTGATATTTTCCTATTATATTATTCGGCTTCGTCTATATAATCATGAACACATTTGTAGAGCAAGTAGTTTGACCGCTTTCTGCCGTTTATTATTCCAATTCATTTCTCCCATAGGCAAGTGAATTGGAATTCTAAAACAATCACAAAATCGTGAACCATTTGATTAAAAAAATATGTAAAATACTATTTTAGACATGCCAGGTGCTGTTTGAAGTTATAATCTTGAGCTATTTTGTCAATTCATCTTTATTTCTTTATTTTACAGATTGTGTCAAAACAGCTTAACATAGAAGTTAAATTGAAATTGAAACTGCGTCTGTCCAGTTTTCAGAGTTTAAGTTCAGTTTAGTTTAATTCAGTGTGGTTTCATTTTCACTGCTGAAAGGCCAAACACTGAAGACCAAATCCATTGTTGCGCAGCTCCACAAGTCCCAATTAAATCAAGCCAGTAGCGAGGAACCCCCCCCCAAAAAAATGGTGGAAAATGTCAACTCTGCTTTTTGTCAACTTTGTTAGCGTTTTTAAAAAAGTTTAACAAACTTAGTTAAAACTTAGTTACAGATTCAGATGTTTCCTGTGACATTTAAGCATGTTGCATTATTTTATAATAATTATGCAATCAGTTTGTAAATTATAGATTTGCTGCATATCATTCAAGTCAAGTGCTGTTATGGGGTTTACGCCTGGATTTTGCATACCCAAATAAAAAAGCTTCCCAAATCCACATACAAAGGTGTAAATGCAAAGCTTTGGTATTATTTTAAAGAAAACTAGATTAGATTTTTCATAAAACATTATTGAAATTGATTTAAATAATTGTATAAGTTGTATTATAATAAACCCCTCCAGAAAAAAGGGGCTTTTAATTGTAAACTCAAATTTGAAAGTGTACCTCTTAGGTTCTGTGTGGTCTAGGTTGCTGTAATTAATGTTGGTGGTTCCTGCACATGTCAGTAATCACAGTAAAACATGTCTCTATCATAATCTATGGAAAAGTTATTCTATTCCAACTGATGAGAGAACGGAACCACTTATGGGGGTATTTGGTCAGTACGAACCTTTAAAATTTAAAGAATGCAGAAGTAAATGATGTCATGGACCTGGTACCAGGTCCCAGAGTTTAGGAGGATAAAGAAAAATAAATGCTTGAAATGTACCCACAATTCTGAAATGAGTCATATGTATTTGTACGTGAAAGAGAGCTCAGGAGAGAGTATATGCTTTCTGTAGATTAAAAGTATCATTTTGTGGACAAGCAAATACTTTCCATTTCTACCCTATTGTTTGGTATATTTATTTCCTTGGTCATTGTGGATTTTTGTTATTGTGCTGTTGTAAGTTGCAGGACTTACCAGACTCTTTAATGAAATAACTGAAAATAACTCTTGACGAAGTAATATGGATGTGTATAATACAGTCAAGACCTGCCCCCAACTATATTAGAATCTCCATGAAAATAACTGCAATGTAAAGATAAGATAACTGGTTACAAACAACATACACTGCAGATTTTATTTGACTCCTTTAGGGAAAAAACAGCAATTGTGATTTTTAAAGATATACACATCCCCTTCACTGAGCTTTTGAAATGTTACCATCAGGACGCAGGTTTAAAATTCCCAGAGCCCGAAGAAATGCCAATAAAAAGTCATTTCCAGTGGTGTAAAGTAAGAAATTACAAATACTCAAATTACTGTAATTGAGTGGTTTTTCTCAGGAATTGCACATTTTTAGTGCAGGATCGGTACTTTTACTCCACTATTTTCCTTCAACTTGCGGTCATTACTTTATTATTTCCTATCTATTCCTGTCCAATCAAATCGCACATAGAAAGAAAATCGCATCATACTGAACTACTGCAAGACTGTTTGGAAGCATTAAAAGTGTTCAAGAAGATACTTTACACACAATGACCCAGAGACTGTCAACAGTGAGGAGATGATGTATGTTTACTGTATGATGACTGAAATGGCCTTAAACAATAAATAAATGCACTACAGAATGTTACGTTTACACACACCAACCTTTCCCATCGTAATACTCACTACTCTTGAGTACTTTTGAAAGGTCTACATTTTACTCATACTTTGAGTAATATTTACAACAGATTCTTTTACTCTACTTGCACTACATTTTTGGGCAAGTAATGGTACTTTTACTTGAGAATGATTTTTCAGTACTCTTTCCACCACTGTTCATCGATCCCAATTGCAGTTGTTGTATTAAATCGGATTATTGTTTAATGAGAATGGTGTGGTTGTTAAGAATGATCTGCAGTAATATGTATGGGGATAATTTGTATTTAAGTTTTTAATTAATGTTGTTGTCTTGATGAGTGTTACTATTGTTGTATAGTTGTATGCATGTTACCAGTGTTAAAAACAAATTTCCTTTCTGTGTCAAACAGAACAGACAATAAAGTTTAAACTAATGTAAACTAAATAAATAGTGGTTGCCAGTGGTGGAAAGAGTACTGAAAAATCATACTTAAGTAAAATTACCATTACTTGCCTTAAAATGTAGTGCAAGTAGAGTCAAAGTACCTGTTGTAAATATTACTCGAAGTATGAGTAAAAAGTAGACCTTTCAAACGTACTCAAGAGTAGTGAGTGTTACGCTGTAAAAAGCTGATGCATTTACATGTAATTTTTGGATGTGTGTAAACGTAACATTCTGTAGTGCATTTGGTTATTACCCAGCAGGTACACAACGTCATAAGACGTTAATATTACGTTATGTCTAGCCAGCGTCTAAGGACAACATTATTTTGATCTCCAATAACAACGTGAAATTATGTTGATATTTGGTTGATTTTAGGTTGTCTTGGAAAGTGAACAAAATCCAACGTCGAGCCAACATCTTAAACCAACATCATATTGACGTCAAATACTGACATTTATTCATCAAGTACAGAAGCCAAAATCTAATGTCTGATAGACGTCATAGTGGTAACGTCCACACAACGTCAAGCTGTAACATGATTAAAGGTTGATATTTGGTTGATTTTAGGTTGGACGTTGGACTCTGACGTCAACCAAATTTTCATTTCCAAACAAAATCCCCACTGTATTGGGATTCAACATCAATCTGACATCATGTTGAGGTTTTGTGCCTGCTGGGTGTTTAAGGCCATTTTGGTCATCATACAGTAAACATCTGTCATCTAATCGCTGCATCTAAACAGTCTCTGGGTCAATGCGTGTAAAGATTTTGCTGCAATTATAAATCGCCCATGTCTTGAGGTAGTTCATTATGATGCGATTTACCTTCTATGTGCGATTTGATTGGACAAGAATGACAGGACTGATTTTTCTAATCCCCATAGACAAGGAATAATAAAGTTGTGACTGCAGGTTGAAGAAAAGTAGTGGAGTAAAAGTACTGATACTACAGTAAAAATGTACTCAAGGGAAAGTAAAAGTACAGATTTTTAAAACTACTTACTAAACTACAATTCCTGAGAAAAACTACTCAATTACAGTAATTTGAGGATTTATAATTTTTAGCTTTACTCCACTAGTGGTTGCCTTTCATTTTTAAGCTAGTTTAAATGAACTCTGCGAGTCATTTACCTTACATTACATTAAACTGACATAAAAATAACTTGTTTGGCAAGTTGAAACATGGTTAAATGAACATTAAAAAATCTGATGTCTTGAGCATATTTTTTCTTCAGTGTTCACAAACTACAATGTTCATCAACCAATCAAAATCAGGCAAAATCAAAAACACAATTGATTAATATAATTTATGACTTAAACCTGCTGCAACAACGTCCACTGGTTTCTTTCATACAAAATTACCCAACTCCTGGACACACACTCACAAGTTTAAATGCACAAGCAAATACTTGTCAGTGCAAACACAACACATTTATTGTAAAAATTAAATTAAATTACACATCATGCCAATTATTTGAGCTGCAGAAATAGAGAAAGAGTGGTTAAAGTGAAAAGAAAATGAAAGCAAGCACCATTGGCCCTGTGTGTGTGTGTCAAAAAAAACATATCATTTCAACACATGCCATTATGGTGTGTGAACCCAACACTGATTCCTCAACATACAACAGAAACTATCGACATCTGACCACAGAACAACCTCTCAGCATATATATGCTGATACGTGCCCTTTTTCCCACCCAACAGAGGTGAAAGAGGAAGAAAGAGACAGAGTGAGGGATAAAGAGAATGAAAAGAGAGAGAGAGAGATACAGAGGGGGAGTAAAAGAGAGCTAGAACGCAATGCGGATGCAGGCTGTCTGAGCCACCAGCCAGACACACAGGGGGAGAGGAGGATGGGGGACTCGATGCTGATGCAGAGATAGAGACACAAACAAATAAACACACAAACACACACCAGTGTGCAGACGCAAACAAGCAGCACAAGCGCTCTGCTTTGTTAAAGGCTTCTGTGTTAAAAAGATTTGTCCTTTAGTTAGAATTACTCAAGAAAATAAAGGAAATAAATTCATGGAATCTGTAATCTAATAAACAATTAATTCAATTTAAAGCGCGAGCTGAGAGGTTTGGGTATCAGATGCATTTTATCTAACTGGATGCCAATGGCAATAAATCACACCACGTTCTCAGCATTTCTCTAAAGCTGATGCATACGCAACGGTGCATGCCACTGATGTGAGAAACATTCATTTTTGCAAATGCGCTGCTTTTCAGGCTAAACATGATACAGACTGTGAAGGGTTGCCGCTTTGTGCGTTTACATTCCTCAGCTTATACTAGACAATGAAATGGCATTGACTTCACGACACACATTCCGCCTTAAAGTACCAACTGTTGATGAGTTTATTAAATAAAAGCTTCAGTCTTTAGTTATGCACGCAATGCTAAACACAGTTAGTTGTGAGCGTCACATGTTGAATGATGTTGAGTGGGGTGCAAAAGCCTGAAACAAAGTGAAAGTGCTTCTGTTATATGCGGCTAAAGTGAAAAATGAACAATGACAGGTGAACTTGATGAACCGCAGCACAGGCAAGAGTGAGGCCGAAATATTTCAATCGCCCTCTGGTGGCTGGATGCAGTACTAATCATAAACCCCGCCCTCGCCATGACAGCGAATAGGACATGAGACAAATTTTTTTTGCAAAAACCTAATTGCATTTCAGTTATACAATTTTTTGCCATTGTTTGCTTTTATTTATTATATTGCTAGTATATTATATTGCTATATGCTATTCATTATATTGATATTATATAATTATAGTATATAAATATATACTATAAAACGGGATATGGTGTGGTGAATGTGGTTTTTGTTTGTAAGAGTTTTGATAACATTTCTCTTGTTCACGATCATAACCTTCCTACAATTTTTTTTTTCAGTCTATGAAATAGTCAAACTCATTCATTCATTCATTTTCTTTCGGCTTAGTCCCTTTATTTATCAGGGGTTGCCACAGCAGAATGAACGGCCAACTTATCCAGCATGTTTTACTAAGCTGATGCCCTTCCAGCTGCAACCCAGTACCAGGAAACACACATACACTCTCACATTCACACACATACACAATTTAGTTTATTCACCTATAGCACATGTCTTTGGACTGTAGGGGAAACCAGAGCACCCGGAGGAAACCCACACCAACACAAGGAGAACATGCACACAGAACTCCACAGAAACTCCATACAGAAATGGCAATTAGCCCAGCTGGCGCTCGAACCATGGACCATCTTGCTGTGAGGCCACAGTGCTAACCACTGAGCCACCATGCTGCCCAATAGTCATACTGGTGCCTCAATATTTAATACTGATCCTGCTTGTTGTTAGAATGACAAAACGTTTTAAAAGTTGTAATATGTTAATATGTAAATCTTTTAAATGCTCTGATGCAGCACTTGTCAAGTGTCAAAATGACTGAAGATAAAATGTTTTGAAAGTGATCCCCATTCACGCAGATCCACAAAAAGTACTGCTTTCACAATTTACTGTATGGTTTAAACAATAGTACTGTTTTCAAAACCTTGCAAAACATTTTAATGTCAGGGCACCAAAGTGCAGAAATGACAAAAGTTGAATAACATTTTTTTGTTATCCCTTGAGATTATTTAGAGTTGAAGTCAGAATTATTAGACCTCCTGAATTATTAGCCCTCCTGAATTATTAGACCTCCTGAATTATTAGCCCTCCTGAATTATTAGCCCTCCTGAATTATTAGCCCTCTGTTTATATTTCCACAATTTCTGTTTAATGGAAAGAAGATTTTTTTCAACACATTTTTAAACATAATAGTTTTAATAACTCATTTTAATAACTGATTTATTTTATATTTACTATAATAGCAGTACATAATATTGTACCAGAGGCGGATTAAGTGATTTGGGGATCCTAAGCAATTCCAGCCATTGGGGCCCAAAAGTCCTAAAATGCACCCTTTCAACTTTGATTTCATTTTTTATATCACTCAAACTTCTTTTCTATGTTTAATCTTAATGCGCTCTAGATTTTAAATGATTGGTTTTCTTAAAATTAATTTACAACTAAAAATAATAAATGTTTTTTTTTGTTTTTGTTTTTTTAGAAATTTGACTGCTGGACTGCTCTATGATTGTGGTTGGTGGACATATTTGTGCATTTTATTTTATTATTATATAACATTACATAATTATAATAATATACTTTATTCTATATTTAATAATAATTAAATGTTACGAATTTAATTTGTTTGACTCTCATGATACAATATATGATAAAAAATTGGTAGAATTTATACTACGATTAGAATTTATACTATAATACGAAGCAGCCACTTAGCTCGCTTATTAGTTAAATCTGCCCGTTTTTTACTAAATATTTTTTAATACTAGTATTCTGTAGACAATACAGTTTTATTCTGTAGACAATCGAAAAAAAAATATATTGCTTAAAAGGGCTAATAATATTGACCTTAAATAAAGAAAAAAAAATACTGCTTCTTTTAGCTTCTTTTATCCTATAGCCAATATTAAACCAATAATACTTTCTTCAGAAATAATATTAAAACACACACAAAAAAATCATAATAGCTGAAAACCAAGAAAGCTTTAGCTGTTTTTGCATATTTAACATAGATAAACATTCATTCTTAGTCATATTTTAAAATACATTAGTTCAAAATAAAATTGAAATTGCCAAAAAAATAAGACATGTCCATATATAAAAATTACTTTAAATGCTTTTTTTCTTTTCTTCTTTTTTTCCTTCTTTTTCCCTATTTTACTGTTTCCAATAAAAACCATTTCAACCAAAATGTTCAAGACATGGTTAGTGTAAAAACCTGGTCATTTTGATTTAACAATAATAATTCAAAAAACATCTGATCAATTATATAAAAAAAAAAACTGAATTTACCCCACAAAACCATGCATAAAATCATGCATATAACTTAGTTTTTTTCCCCAGGTGTCCCAGACTTATAGTTCAACCCCAAACCTTAATTCCAGGACCCCACTGTATCTAATGTAACCCCTCAAACTGTATTTACAGAAATATTTCATCCCCTATCCACTATATAAGCTGCTGTAAATGAATCACTGCTTCAGTCTGTCCACA
Organism: Danio aesculapii; assembly: GCF_903798145.1. Taxonomy (NCBI): domain Eukaryota; kingdom Metazoa; phylum Chordata; class Actinopteri; order Cypriniformes; family Danionidae; genus Danio; species Danio aesculapii. The sequence continues at coordinate 31,111,741 of NC_079450.1, forward strand.
TGAGCTCATCTCATGCTGCTTCAGGCGTCAGATCTGCTTCTGAGAGCCGTAATCGTGCAGCCGCAGGGAAAGCTAGAAGGTTGTACAGTTAACTCCGGGCTGTTTATTATGCAAAACCATACAACCAACTACCTCACACCGCAACGCACATGAGGGGCCACAGACTTCTCCATCAAATGGCCACTAGAGAGACTGCTGAGGACCTTAGAACTCCAGATAAAATTGCTGCAGCTTATTGTTTAGCATCTTTACTATTGCCATCTTTTTTTTGGACTGTCATCTCTGTATATGAGTATATGAAAGCATATAAAAAAAACAACATCGGCTCATTCTGAAAACGTACCCCTATATACATTTCTGGAGATCACGAATTATTTAGATAGAAATACGTATGGCTGCATTTCATCTTTAAAACGGACGCTGCAGGGCAGTATGACGCCATTCCATTTCGCCCTTACCAGCTGACCAATTACCTCCGTATGGATGGCTTTTTAGTGTTACCAGTTTGTCCAGTAGCTCACCGCATACGTCGACGGACTTGAGACACAATAAGGAGTTAATTGTGACAATAGGGTTTGAGTCCGGCGAACGGTTCCAGAAAGCAGATAAGATTAAAACAAAATCCAAAAAATAAATAAACAATTAACAGTGTGATTAACAAGTAAGGGAAGGATTGAACGTGAGATTGATAGGCGGATCGGTGCAGCGGCAGCAGTAATACAGTAGATTTACCAGTCCTTTGTGGTGAAGAAGGAGCTGAGCCGAAAGGTAAAGCTCTCGATTTACCGGTCAATCTACATTCCTACTCTTGCATATGGTCGGGAGCTTTGGGTCATGACCAAAAGGACAAGATTTCATACAAGCAGCCAAAATGAGTTTCCTTCACAGGGTGGCAGGGCACACTCTTATAGATAGGGTGAGGAGCTCTGTCACCCAGGAGGAGCTCGGAGAAGAGCCGTTGTTCCTCCACATCGAGAGAAGTCAGCTGAAGTGGCTCGGGTATCTGTTTCAGATGTCTCTTGGACGCCTACCTAGAGAGGTGTTCCTGGCATGTCCCACCGGGAGGAGGTCTCGGGGAAGACCCAGGAAAGTGGATGAAAATGAATGAATGAATGAGTAAATAACAGGGTCAGAATGTGGTAAAATCTGAAAATGTGGTGAAAATATGGGAGCTTTTCTTTTTCTGGATTGTTTGTGGAAAAAAATGTTGGTTGGGTTTAGGAAAGTGGGTGGGCGCGTCAATCGATGCTTATGAAAACACTATTGGTTGGGTTTAGGGAAGGAGGAGGGTGGGTCAGTCGATCACTTAGTCAGTCAGTCAGTCAGTCAGTCAGTCAGTCAGTCAGTCAGTCAGTCGACAGCAGCCTCTGGTGGATTTACGAAAGAAGAGCAGGCACGAATGGCACTTGTTAGAAAAATCTGAGATCTCAAAAAGCATACACAGCAGCCTCTGGTTGATTTACGCAAGAACAGCAGGCGCAAATGCCACTCGTGAGAGAAATTCGAGATCTCAAAAAGTGTACACAGCAGCCTTTGGTGGAATCACGAAAATAAAATCTGCAAATAACGTCCCTCCTGGGATGTATGAGAGGATCTCCAGAAATGTATATGGGGAACGTTTTCAGAATGGGCTGAAAAAGAATATGGTGCCTGAAGGATATTAAATTTATGAATGCAAAACTGAAAATTCTAGAAAAATTTTGGCTTATTTTATAAAAAAGAAACAAAAACACAAACAAATGTAATTAAATTATTTGACAATGCATGATTTATAAAAAGCTTTAAATCCTTGATATTTTGAGTGCACTGAAATTTTCGTTCACAATTAGATTTTTGGTTTGTTTTGTTCCAAAGTACAGTACAATTAAGTAAATATTGCATATAGAAGAAAAAAGACTGATATGAGGCCAAAAAAATTTCTGAAAAAATGTGAAAATTGGTTAATTTTATGATTAGAATAAGATATCTAGTGGGCTGAGAAAAAAATATTCTGTTCTCCTTTGAAATTGAAACCTGCTTTTCAGTTTCTTTTTTCAGAAATCGAGAATGAATCTTACATTATTTTGCTTCTTGCAAATTAAAACTTGCTGCCATGAGGGCGAGTTAATTTAAATTCATTTAACTTTTTCTGACTCCACTTGAAGTTTGATGATAATTGATTTTTTTTTTTCAGAAAAACAGCACCACGTTTTGCTTCTCACATAAATTATACTGTATATAGTAACCAAGACAGAATACTGTGAACTTCTGCAGTGCAATGGCCCCACCTCACGCCTTACCTGCCATTCTCTATAATAAAAACAGTGTTTGAGTACACATATACACACAACAAACACCAAAAGGACAATAAACAAACTCTCTTACATATTTAGCAAACAATACAAGCAAAAAATCTTCATCTAAAGCTATCATTGTTGTGGCATTGTTGCCCTCTGCTGGAGATATAGTGCACTGAACCACCTCAGCACATTGTCTCTGCTCATTAGTGGCTTCACATACATAATACACACATGAAAGACACACACACACATACACACAGTCTGACCTCCTTGCTGAAACCACCCACTCTCTGCAACTACTAAAATATTCATGTTGCCCTCATAATATGCTTTCTTTTATAATCATCATCCTCATCATCATCACTCTCTCATACACTAATTTCTCACACACCTACACAGTTATCAAGCAAAATATATGTAATGATAAACTAATAATAATATGCTTTCTTTCATCATCATCCTCTCATATGCTAATTTCTCTCACACACACATGCAGTTTAAGCAAAATATGTAAAGCTGTAGGAAATCAGCTATTAAAAGCATATGTGTGTGTATGTTCCGTGTAAATCACCGCTGCGGGCTCATCTTGCATCGGTCTAGACGGATTCTGCTCGCCTGGCAATATAGAGGCAGGAGTCTGTCTGCTAGCAAAGAAGCTAGTGCTTATTCAGCAGGAAAGCAGCACCGTAGCGCTCCTCTGAGACCTCTCGTTTTCACACACAGACACCAAAAGGCCTACGAGAGCCATAGGTTAAAGCCGGATCGCTTTGCATTCATGCCGACTACACACGTTTCACAGATGGCATACATGCAAAGGAATGCTAATGCGTTTATCTCCACTAGCATAAGCTGCTCTGTCTGCAGCCAGGCTTCTTTGTTTGTGTTTGTTCCCCCCGTTTGTTTACAGCGCTGTGAATTAATCCAAGAGGTCTTAGCTTAATGAGTGTAGAAGTTCAGCTAATGAGTTTATGACCTTCGGTGTTTGTTGCAGATATGACGACTGCTTTAGTTGAGAAAACTAAAAGGGTCAGCGTGATTAATTTGTGCTTTCAGATGAAGCAATAAATTGTTTAAGGACATAATTGTGTGAGCCTCTGTGTGGTGTGGATGTGTTTGTGTTGGTTAAAGCTGATACAGGAATGATATCATTTTAATTTTAGCTAAATGTATTTTTTTTAATTACTATATAGTTGTAGCTCATTTAGTTTGAATATTTTAGTATTTCAGCTAGCTCAAATAATGTTTATTTCAAGCAATGGGTTTTTAAAATAATTTTTGTTTTAGTTAATGATAACTTTGGTAAGACATTTTTGAAGCAAACCATTTCACACAAAGAATTTTCTTCAGTGAAATAGTAAAACAGCCTCTGAATTTATCTTCTGGTTGACAAATGCACTGAAAAAAAATGACTCAAAGTTGATTACTTTACTAATTTAGTTTAAGCTAAGTGGTTGTAAACAGTTTTGTTGAGCTGAATTTAAACAAACAAATTACGTTGAACATTGCTAAATTTAATTTACTTGTTTAAATTCAACACAAATAGATTGTTTGCAACAATTTTGCAGACATAATTTTTTTCAGTGTATTAGTAGAACGAGTTCATTGTTAAAGTGTAAAAAGAGTGATAATCATCTATCATATAAGCAGGGACGGAGTTAGTGATTTGGGGGCCCTAAGCAATTCCAGCAATGGGGCCCAGAAGTCCTAATATACACCCTATGTACAGGTATGTATTTATGTATGTATGTATGTATGTATGTATGTATGTATGTATGTATGTATTTACTTATTTATTTATATTTGTTTGTTTGGTTTGAGGACTTTATGTTATATAATTTCTTTTCTACATTTTTTTTTTCTTAAAACCCGCCGAAAACAACTCAAATAATAAATAAATTGTTTCATTTTTAAAAGTATTTTTAAAATTTGTGCAGACTTAATAATTATGATACACTTTTATTTATTAGATCCCCGACTTTACTAAATATAAAGGAAAACTATGTTTTATATCAAATTTTTAGATATAATTTATACTTCTATGCATTTATTGGGGGTCCCCAAATTTCCTAGGGCCCTAATCGGCTGCTTACCTCGCTTATTGGTTAAATCTGCCCCTGCATATAAGTAACATTTAGCTAAATATGACTAAAATGTGAACAGAAAGAAATACTGTTTTCCCTGACACTTTGCCTCCCTGCTATTTGCTTAGAAACAGATAGACCCGCCTCAGATTCACATCATTGGTTAAACTGCTGTTGCTGTGTTGAGCTGGTCAGCTCATTTATGTCCAAGACATAGACACAGATTATATCAAACACACACACACGGAAATTTGTTAGTCAGTGTTGTTCATGTTTGTGAATGTAAACAGTTGGTGGAAAAAAAATTGCATGTGTATCAGTATATTAGATCTGTGAAACAGCATATCTTGTACACCGTGACAACATACAACTCAAAATGTAGCATATGGCGACATGTACATTTTCAGTAGAGAGTAAAATAAAGAAGTTTTAGTGCATAGTGATAAATTTTGGTCACACTTTATGTTAATGTACAATCATCACTATTCTCACTCATTAGGTATAGAGCAGGATGTGGCATGCATAACACGTACTTTATCATAAATCCTAATAATAGGCAGGCAATAAGCCACTAGTTAATAGTGAGAATTGGTACTTAAAATAAAGTTATTAATCTTTTTAACACTCAAAAATGAACACTATGTTAAATGGCACAATAGGTAATTAAGAAAGAAAGTAATTAAAAGCTAGATAAAATGCCTTTTCTTTCTCAATGCAAAGCTACCCAAATCCATTTGGTACCAAATTCTTCAAAACTTCAGAGATACTGAATCAAAATCTTTGGTAGAAAAATGACAATATGTCAGGCAACCCCTGCTCACACCTCTATGATTCTGTGTTTTTGCACAGAATGGATAAAACGATGAGCGCCACATCAAAAACCTGTGACAATTCTCTGGCATGTTACCATGGCAATACCAGGGCCTCCTTTAGCGTGTTGCCAGGTAGATTTTTTGGTCCCGTGCCTTTTTCATTTCCAAACCCATGCCCTTTTCACTTTCCTCTCACACCACAACGAATGTCGTCAGCTTCCCTCCCTAATTCTGCCCTATCCCAGTGACTTTCTGTCCCTCTACTTTTGGACCACCTTCATCTCATTCTTACACCCTCCCTTTCTTCAATTATCCAAACCTTTTATATTCCCTACCCTCAACCGACCTCCTTGTTCTCTTTTAAAATCAATTCATGCAGAAATACAGAACTGCTTTCGGTTCAGTGTCATCTTCATAAGATGTGTTTTTTAACACCCCCTTTCCCATAAGTGTTTTTTTTTTAATCATGTCCCTCAACCAATACCTAGTTTTCTGTTCCCCAGTGAACTCTCACTCACCCTCAACAAGACCCTTATGGTCCTTTCTCCATATAAATATCATTACTGGATACAATACATCTGATATCGTTTGTGTTCTGTGAAACTGTGTTTTTGAGTGTTGATGTGTAACTGTGTGAGTCAAGGTGTGGGTTGAAATGCATATGTCGGGATGAATGATCTTGAACTAGATGATAAAGCTGGGACTAACTCAACTGATACTGATCCTAAAATGAAGGGTTTTATTCTTCTGCAAGCAAAGCCATTTAGAAATATAAAATTAGATTTATTTAAATAAAAATAACCTGTCCACCCATATAAAAATTTCTTACATGACATTTATATGTGGTTCTGAACCACAACACCAGTGTAACTTTTTTTTGTGAAACCTAAAAGCTGTATAAAAAGCTTTCCATTGATCTGTTTGTTAGGATAAGACCATTTTTACTGGGATACTAGAAGAGATACAATGCCTTACAAGCTGCCTAAATATTGTGCACATTAATAATCAAAAAGAAAGTTCATAGGAATACATTTCCTAGGAAATTTATAAAATATCTTCATGGACCATTATCTGTACTTAATATTTTGATGTTTTTGGCTTAAAAGAAAAAATATATAATGTTGTCCCGTACAGTGCATTTTTAGTTATTGCCATATACAATCGAAGTCAGAATTATTAGCCCCCATTTAATTTTTTTCTTTTTTCAATATTTCACAAATGATGTTTAACAGAGCATGAAAATTTTTACAGTATGTCTAATAATATTTTTTCTTTTGGAGAAAGTCTTATTTGTTTTATTTTGGCTAGGATAAAAGCAGTTTTAAATTTTTTAAAAACCATTTTAAGGTCAAAATTATTAGCCCCTTTATATATATATATTTTGATAGTCTACAGAACAAACCAATTATCCTATCCTGCCTAGTTAACCTAATTAACCTAGTTAAGCCTTTCAATGTCACTTTAAGCTGAATAAAAGTGTCTTGAAAAATATCTAGTAAAATAATATTTACTGTTATCATGGCAACGATAAAATAAATAAGTTATTAGAAAAGAGTTATTAAAACTATTATGTTTAGAAATGTGTTGAGAAAAATCTTCTCTCCATTAACCAGAAACTGGGGAAAAAAAAAAACAGTGGGGCTAATAGTTCTGACTTCAACCGTATATAACCAAGCAACAAACGGCTGGTGTATCTCTACATTGTTAGTGGTATTGGCATATGAATTACATATAAGACAGTATATTTTATGATCATATTTATCCTTAGGATAAATGTTTATTCCTTTCATGATATACTGACACTGACCACATTTAAGTTTTTTTTAAACTAATTCAATACAATCACTATTTTATGTAAAGAGATTATATATTTATTGCTGTTTTTATCTTAATGTTTATATTTCCATACCATAATTGTCTCTGTTCTTATTCTAATTCTTAAATGTTGCACAGTTGGATCATATGCCAAGACATTGTGGGAATGCTTGCATACTTTGCTAATAAGACAGATTCTTCTTCTGATATAGTAATAACAAACAATATAAAAACTTTTATTTTAACATATTAATAAATGTTAGTGAGAAATAAGTCACAAGTACTTATTAATGACATGTAAAAATATACTTTTACTACACTTTTAAGACATCCATGCATATTTATGAGTTAGATTTATATGAGAATGGAATGTAATTGTGCATACTGCATATGGAAGTATGTTTTATTATGTACTACTTTATATTTCTTCTACTTTATTTGTGTTAATGAATATTTGTATCCATTTCTCAGTGAATAGAGGCAATGTATTTTGGTGCATTTAAACAAAACAGATTTATTAAACCGATATATTTATTAAAATAATATTTTAGTCACCAAACATATTTAGAAACTGAAAGATAATACATTAAATTCGAGCAAAATATTGCAAATAATTACAACCTACAAAATTTTCAACAAAAATTTTCAATGTTTTTGCTTCTCTTGATTTTTCCTCTTTTTTAAATTTGTATGTAATATTTTTCTATAACATTTAAATTTGGGTGTACTATTTTTTGGACCGTTATTGTAAGTTATTTTGTTAGATAAGCTCCAGATTTAGCTTCAGTACTGACTGATCTAGTGTATATGCACAAATATAATATTGTATAGCTTCCTATTAAAAGTATGAATTTAAAAGATAGGTTTGTGATGGGTGTACTTATATATGCTGAGCATTATTTATATACAGTTGAATTATTAGTTCTCCTGTTAAATGTTAAACTATTTTATATTTTTTCCACAATTTCTGTTTAATGGAGAGAAGATATTTTTTCAACACCTTTCTGCAATTTAAAGTGCAATTTAAAGGCTTAACTGTGTTAATTAACTTAGCTAGGCAAGTATATAAAATGAATAAATAAATGACAAAAATATTATCACCTTTCTTATCATGTCTTATCACCTTTCTGGGCAAATTTCCTCAGCAGTTCCTTATTTCTGCCTCTTTGCAAAACCTTCGCTACATTTCAAGGTGGCAAATAAAGTGGTTGAACGTGTTGCTATGGGAACACATTCCCTGGCAACCCCGGGCAGCCCGGCAACGTGCCAAGCGGTTGCTAGGGCAGAGTTGTCAATCACGTCAGAGGGGTTATTGTGTATGCCAGGCATGTTGGTGGGACTGAGCTCTGCTGCTGAGAAAACAGAGATACACACACTCACACACACAGCTCTGGTCATCAGCAAAATATGAAGGTCAGTTGGCATTGTATGCGCACAATGGAATGCCAAAGAAATTCAGGGACAATCAGAAATATTCAGAGCAACCTGACGTCCAACAAAGCCATTTATGGAATAAAAGATTGAGAGACAATCTTTTGACGCAGATTTGATAATAGCTGGTTCATATCTATTATATTTCTGCTGGGCTTTATAGCTGTTCTCATAAGAAACATAAGCATAGGCTGGGCCACTAAATAGGCTGAAAACAGGCTTTTAAGAGTTTAAGGTTTCGTTCATAGCTGAGCTTCAGCTCAGGTGTGTGTGTGTGTGTGTGTGTGTGCGTGTGTGTGTGTGTGTGTGTTTTGTAGGTAAAGAAGACAAAGGCTGGAGAATGATGGTGGGACAGAGACGTTTGGTTACCTGATCACTGACCAGCTGGTCTGCTGATGTGGAATGAGGAGTGAACACCTGTAGTCCCCGAGGAGAACCAGAGCTGATCTCAGGTGATGCATCCCAGCTTCTGGAAACACAAAAGAGCGAAGTCTTAAAAGACATAAAATACACACAAATGTGGAATACAGAGATAGTTTTAGATAGTAAGATAGGATAGGATAGGATAGTTAGATAGGATAGGATATAGATAGGATAGTTTTAGATACAAGTCAAACCTAAAACTGTTTAAAATGTTACATTAGATTTCAAAATACGGCCTACAAAAATATTAAGCAGCATTTCAACAATCAATAAACAGTTCTATACAGTGGTGGAAAAAGTACTGAAAAATCTTACTTAAGTAAAAGTACCATTACTTGCTGAAAAATGTAGTGCAAGTAGAGTAAAAGTATCTGTTGTAAATATTACTCAAAGTATGAGTAAAACGTACCACTTTCAAAAGTACTCAAGAGTAGTGAGTAGTGAGTATTACGCTGTAAAAAAGCTGATGCATTTACATGTAATTTGTGTTAAAACGGACATTCTGTAGTGCATTTAGTTATTACCCAGCAGGCACACAACGTCATAAGACGTTAATATTAGGTTAGATTTAGTTTGTGATGTCAGGTGACCAAAATTCAATGTTTGCCAGTGTCTAGGGACAACATTATTTTGATCTCCAATAACAACATGAAATGATGTTCATATTCGGTTGATTTTCGACTGTGTTGGAAAGCGACCAAAATTCAAGGTCGATCCAACATCTTAAACCAATGTCATATTGTCAAATACTGACATTTATTTGTCAGGTATTGAAACCAAAATCCAACGTTTGATAGACGTCATAGTAGTAACATCCACACAACGTCAAGCTGTAACATGATTAGACATTGATATTTGGTTGATTTTAGGTTGAACGTTGAACATTGAGGTCTGCTTTACGTTGGGTTCTGATGTTAACACAATTTTTAATGCAATGTCATGGGCTATGTTGGGGTACAACGTCATCTGACATCTTGACACCATTTCGGTCATCATACAGTAAACATCCGTCATCTTCTCAAAAGTGACATGTATCTAAACAGTCTCTCGGTCATTGCGTGTAAAGAATTTGGTAATCTCCTTGGCAACTTTTAATGCTTCCAAACAGTTTGCTGCAATTATAAATCGCCCATGTCTTGAGGTAGTTCATTATGATGTGATTTACCTTCCATGTGCGATTTGATTGGACAGGAATCACAGGACTCATTTTTCTAATCCCCATAGACAAGAAATAATAGTTAAATAAAAGTTGAAGGAAAGTAGTGGAGTAAATGTACTGATACTGCACTAAAAATGTACTCAAGGGAAAGTACTGTAAAAGCACACATCTTTAAAACTACTTTGTAAAGTAAAATTCCTGAGAAAAACTACTCAATTCCTGTAATTTGTTACTTTACACTACTGGTTCTTTATAATCAAATACTGTATTATAGTGCTTTAATTTCTGATGGATTCTCTTTTTTTTGTTGTTGAATCAAATGAACTTTTCTAGTCATCTCAACTACATCAATAAAACTGACTAAACATCAAGTTAAACTTTGTATAGCTGATTAAATTATTCAAATAAGTCAAAGTAACACAAAAACAATTGTTGACATGACTTTTTATCATACATTTTTTTTGTAGATACACTTAGGTAACATACTTAGGTAACTTAGACCATATAGACCATATCAATGTGGTCATGTCATTGGCCCATGAACATTTCCTGCTAGTTATGGTTGCCGTCATCAGTCTCACACATTTTTTTTTCCTTTTTCCGAAAGTCTTGATAACACCATTCTGGAGTTTTTCTTTTATTATTTCAGCAAATAGGATAGTAAAAAATATTTGTTGTACTCTCAGATTCAATGCGCTCTAAGTTTACCAAACTATGATGCCTTCTGCTACTAAGAAACCTGGAAATGTGAAAATGGATAAGTGATCAAACTACATGCTATTATTTTTTAAACAATTAACACATCTTGCTGACAAATGCATAAAACCTATAGGATAGTGGCAAAGTATAACAATTTAAAATAAGTGATTAGTAATTTGGGGCTTTTCTATGATAATACAGTTGAAGTCAGAATTATTAGCCCCCCTTTGACTTTTTACTCTTTTTAAAATATTTCCCAAATGAGGTTTAACAGAGCAAGGAAATTTTCACAGTATGTCTGATAATATTATTTCTTCTGGAGAGATCTTATTTGTTTTATTTCGGCTAGAATAAAAGCCGTTTTTAATTTAAAAATGATATTTTAGGGTCAAAATTATTAGCCCCTTTAAGCTCTATTTTTTTCGACCGTCTGCAGAACAAACCATCGTTATACAATAACTTGCCTAATTACCCTAACCTGCCTAGTTAACCTAATTAACCTTGTTAAGCCTTTAAATGTCACTTTAAGCAGTATAGAAGTGTCTTGAAAAAATAGTCAAATATTATTTACTGTCATCATGACAAAAAAATAATTCAGTTATGAAAAAAGAGTTATTAAAACTATTATGTTTAGAAATGTGTTAAAAAAAAGTCTCCTCTCTGTAAACGAGAAATTGGGGGGAAAATAAACAGGGGGGCTAATAATTCTTCAACTTTATATGTTATTAATGGATTCTTGCTCTAAGTAGATTTTTTTTTAATATAAACTGTGGTTTCAGATTTTAGAGAGTCTTTAATTCAATTCAATTCAATTCACCTTTATTTGTATAGCACTTTTCCAATGTAGATTGTGTCTTTAGCAAGTCATGGTAAAAATGTATCATGCTCATGATTTTTGTGTATTATGAAATTGAACAGGACACATTGTAGAGTACAAATAAAAATACAGCTGCTTATTTTATTTTGATGCTTTACTTCTTTGACCCACTTACATTGGTTTTACTCTTTGAAAGTTAACAAAGTTAACACATAATGCGTTTTTATTCAGAAACAGTTTACAAAAACAAAAAACAACAACAACAAACTTTTTATTAATATTTTGTTACATAACTGAAAGGCATTCACACATTTAAACGACCAGTCTATCTGTTCAAGTTCATTTTGGGTTCACAGTGCATTAGAATGTTTCAATGAATGCAATTAAATAAGCTTGATGAAGTTATTTTCGACCTCATGCTTGCATGCACGCGCTCTCATTTTTTTGTTTTCATCCAGACACCCAGGGTTTTCCCCCGACGCATCATCTTACCCAGATAATTGTGACATCATGCCAAGAATTCACATAAGTGTTTAAATATAAACAAACTCCAGCCCCAGATCTCTGGTATGCAATTCATATTTCATGTCTGTTTTGACAGGCTTCTGTGTTCATCTGCATGAGAAAGAAAAGAGGAGAAAAAAACTCTCCCTTCTGCCTGCCAGTAATCTTATCTGCACACACCATATTAAACAGGTCACGCACAGGTCAATGCTCACAACGGAAATAAAACCGAAATGAAAGGAGCCGTCAGAAATCAAAGCGAGTTCATTTTCATCACCGATTATCTTCATTCGGGAGAGAAAAAAAGCAAACAAATTCTCTCTTCCAGGCCAATTTCATAGTCTGAAGCATAACATATCTAACGCCATTAAACAGAGCAACATAAATTCCCCATGAGCTGTTATTCTGTTCCACATACTTTGTGTCCTGGGGTGCGAACAGAGCCCACGCTAATCTTATCAGTCCTGACGAGGACTCACAGCAAGTCACAACAACCCTCAGAGGAGAAGAGAAGACAAGATGCAGTTCTGCTTATAGAGAGAGGATTCATTTCAAAGGCCTGTCAGTCACTGGTTCACTGGAGTCAAGTGTAAATTGGACTTTTATTATGCTTGATAGTCCTTTTACTATCTGTGATTGCCAGAGTGGTCCTTCTATAAGTATATTTATATGATTATGGTAATAGGTTTAGGTAATAGGTCAGAGATCAGAAGGCAGATCTTGATTGTAGTCTGTCAATATAAACCACTATGGCAGGCTGGGATGAAGTCTGGAATTATATTTGCTGACTTCTGATGGGTGGAATATTGACTTTTAAAGGGCCCCTATTTTACCCCCTTTTCAAGATGTAAGATAAGTCTTTTGTGTCTCCAGAATGTGTCTGTAAAGTTTAAGCTCAAAACACCCATCAGATTTTTTATTACACCTTTTAGAATATTGGAATTTTCTGCTCTCAATCTCATGTAGCTGTTTTTGTTGCCTGTGCCTTTAATGCTGGTTCTCCCCGCCCACCATTCCCATGTGCCTGTCAGAGTGTGCCTCAATCTCCGGCAGCATCAGATAAACAGCACAGTGACAAAAATGAAGGAAGCAGATCTCACATAACGTTTGTGAGAAATACTACAGTACAAACTTTCCCAATGATTATTTGACGTATTTGTTGTTGAGTTAATGCAAGCCTTTCTGCAAAGATGAGTCACACGCAATGTTGTTATAATGTTCATGCACACACAGACACACACACACACAGCGGACACACACACACACACTGAGCACATTTAACACTGTTTTTGCATGTCAAATGTGACAGAATACACGTTAACATCCACAGCTGTTTGGATATCCGTTATGTTAATGTACAAAATAAATGTGATTTAACGTCCACAAACTGGGATTGAACCGTCGTCTTTTAGAATTGTACACTGTAAAAAATGAATCTTGAGGCTTGTAATTTTCATTAAAAAAATTAATGTGGTCATTAAAAATAATGAGCATATTTTCTTTTAAAAAATTGATATTCTGGATTTATTATAAAATATTGAGAAGATTTCGCTAATATAACTAAGATTTAAATTTTACTTATTTTTTTAAGCAAACGAGTGCAATTATTAAGCTTAATTTGAGAAACCAGTTAAGCTAATAAAATTGAGGAAAGATGGCTTCACGTTTATTTTAAGAAAATTCACTCAATTATGTGGATTTGATTGAGATGTTTGCATTTGAATCTCAACAACGGCAGTGATCAGACGACATTTTGAAGGAGCAGATTAACAGCGAGCATGTTAAGAGGTAAGCATTAACAGTTTATCATTTTATTGTCTTAAGTAGCCTGAGCTCTTTCAGGAAAGACACATGCTGTTCAAACTTGTTCAGGAGCTTAGTTTTTGCCATATGATGTATATAGGGATACACGGGTATTTTTAACCACCCATTCCTATTTGAAATTGATTTGCTTCAATGTTCATTCTGAATTATATAATGAAGTTGAACAAATTATTTGCATTGTAATATTTAACAGCAACGATCAGGCAACAGTTAAGCAGACGAACAACAGTGAGCTTGTTAAGTGGTAAATCTAAGCTAAGCTAAGTTAGCTAGCTATTCAATGGGGTTTATGTACAGCTAGTGCTTTTCCATTTCATAAGGTTCCTTTTACAGCATTGCTGATGTAATGTAATGAACTGTTTATATATAATACTGTACATAAATACTAATATTTGTTTGCTTCATTTTTCAGATCAAAGAAAACGTTTGCAGAGTTTTCCCACTAAAGAGGAGCAGTTTATTGGGGCAGATTTTGATAAAGAGAATGGGTGCCATACATCAGGTATTTTTAATAATGTTATTTGTGTATTATTATTATTATTATTATTATTATTATTATTATTATTATTATTATTATTATTATTATTATTATTATTATTATTACTAATTTCTACACTTTTTTGCATCAGACCTCACATTAAATCAGGTATGAAACGAGAGATGTCGTCCTCTGTTGCTGGTCTATCTGTATAAATAAGAGGAAGAGCTCATCCAGGAGTGCAATGTAAGTGTCTCAAACCGTTTCAGATATTTACGATCTTCAGAAAACTGTATTTTATATTTTTGCATGCTTACAAAAAAATATATAGCTCAAGCACTACATTGTTGAATGCACTATTCCTTGTATAAACATGGTTTGTTTTTATAAATGTCTGTACACTAGTATACATTTAAACACCCTGTCCATTATAAGTCAAAATACTTGTGTATTTGTGTCAGTCAGCAACATCTACTCAAACATTATGAAGAATTACTGTTCACAGAGATAAAAAGAAATGGTTTATTTCATTAATATATTTCCTTAATGTGTTTTAGTAAACGTTAAACATTTGAAATGTACAACTGCATAATTTCAATATAATAAACGTAAATGTTTATTTTACAGTGTGGGAATGCACAGAGAATTGCTGTCTGTCAGAGGGATGACCAACCATGAGGACTTCTGCATTGTCTTGGAGGATAAGCAAGTCATGGCTAGCCTGGAAAATCTAGAATCGCTGAACTGGATTTATACAAATATTCCACAAATTAAAATCACTTACAAAGAAACGAATATTAAGTTTGCAATACACAAATTCTGTCAAATATTGTCTAAAATGTGACTATTCCTACAAAGGAAAGTTGACAGGTCAGTTTTTTCCATGACATGGATAAAGGAATTTTTATCAGAGATTAGCATTGCTGTAAATTTTACATAGATTTGTTTAACATATTGTACCATTTTGTTATCAGTGTAACATGTAATAAAATGATATTTGGCCTAAATGTATTGTGTATGTATTTCATTATACATTAAATATTTTACATTTTATGAATGAGTAATTTTCAGTAATAAATTTGAGTAAATGGTGATTTATTTGCATATATTATAAAAGCACATTTCACTAATAATATTAAAATCCTCATCTATCATCTAAAAAAACTAGTAATTTTCACAGGATTCTTTCAAGTGGTTTTTGTTAAAAAAAATAAATATGAGTAAATGGCGGTGGATTAGCTTAAATTATAAAAGCACATTCCGCTAATAATATTAAAATCTTCATCTATCACTCAAAACATTTAGTAATTTTCACATGATTCATTCAAGCGGTTTTTGAAATTTTTCTTGAAATTTACTTAAAAATAATACGTGCAATAGTGTTACCACAATTTTTTTTTGTAAATAGCACATAAGATTTTTTACAGTGTACTGGCATGAGGCTGTGGTGATAAAATAAAGATGGTAAAATCGCTGTAATTCATTACAAATGTTTTAAACTTGTAAAACTCATTCTTAAGCTCATTTGATGATGACTGATGATCACAGAGAGCTGAACAGATCTTTTAATCCCGGTTGCTTTGTGCATGTCCTGTCTTGTGATATGACTATACACGTTACTACGGAGACATGTTAATATGTGGCTGTCAATCAATTTGGTGGGCGGGGAAACCACACTCCTATGTCACATTGAGGTCGACCTCAAAATGGGAGGGGTTGGGATCCTGTTTTAACCTCAGAAAAAAAAAAAAGAGACTTATTGTCTTTATATCGCCCCAATATAACTGTGGACACACTATATCTACAAAGTTCTGTCCAAACAGCTTAGAAAAGATGATTTTCATCATAGGTGCCCTTCAATAAAAAGCACAGAAAAGCCTATTCACTAACTAGCAATGTATTCAATTCATCCTCTTTCAGGGACAAATGCAGTTTAAAGAAGAGTTCATCCAAAAAAGGCAACTTGTTGTTAGCTTTTGCATCCTGTTTATCTACGATGGAGGTCACTTTTTCCTTCTACTAACAGCATTGAAAACAACTACCTCATATTACTATTATTATATACTGTAAAAATAGCTCCGTTGCTTTAACAAACTCTCATTGCACTGCACTCTTCAATTATTTGCACTCTACCTGCTATGTGCTCTCTTTTGTATATATATAAATATATATATATATATATTTATTATTTCTCTCTAGGGTTTTGCTATAATTATTTGTATTTATTGTATATTTTCAATGTTTTTGTTATTTGTATGCAGCTAGGGTGTGAGAGTAATGTAATTTGGTAACACTATTTTGATGGTCCATTTGAGTATTAGTAGACTGTCTGCTTAATATCTATTGATACTGCTCCTTCAGACTTTGCAAGTCCATGTCACTAACCCTAACCCCAACCCTAACCCCAACCTAACAGTCTACTTATAATCTAATGAGAATTAATTGGCATGTAAATGTAATGTAACTTAAATTCAACAAATGGACCATTAAAATAAATAGTGACCTGTCATTTTAGTTCTTTGATTTTTAGCTGAAACTGCAGTTCTTTGTGGTACATATACTAGCACTTTGAGAGTAAAAAATCCCATACAGGCAAAACAAAATTAATTCTTGTGGCCCTTGACAATATATTGAGGTTTTCAGCCTCATTCACATTACAAGCGACTTTGTAGTTGTCTTTTAACTTGGGTGGCGATTGAAGTCGCTAGTGGGCGTTCCCACTTGGTGGTTGCTTAGGTAACGTTTATAATGATATTTACTATAAGTGAATGAAAATTCTTGCTACTAAAAATAAATATGGTAGAGATAAAACACTAAATGGAATGCTTAATAAAATGCATGAACAAAAAAGCATATCCTCTTTCATCTTCATATTCCTCTATTAATCTGCAGCAGACGCTTTGTAGGTTTACAGCATCTCCAAACGGCTGATGCAGAAGCTGAGAAAGGATGACGGGAGCTCTACTAATGCTTGTATTAGCTGTCGCTCAAAAGTCAATCTTTATTTGCATAAAGCTGAAGGATTCTCAACTTTGAGTACGTTTATATGGACATCAATAATCCGATTTGAATAAGATTAAGTCAATACTCTGATTAAGAGTCGACCATATAAACAGCGATTTTTGATTATCTTAATCAAGGTCATAATCAAACTTAACAGAATCGAATTAAGATGTGGAGTATGTTGATTTTAGTGGCATTATTGAAGTGCAGTACAGACAGGTAAACACAGCAACCAAACTATTACCATCGTGTAGGACTTTCGGCGCATTTTGCAACCGAAATGGGGGGTTGGGTGGGACATGGGGAAGACATGAAATATTCCTAAATGAAAGTGAAAGTGCCAAACTGCAGTTAATGTTGACAAATTAAAATTGAAACACCTGAAATTACATGAAACTCCGGAGGAAATGTGGATATCGTGGTGACGCAATGAAGTTAATCGAATTATGTTCTATAACATGTAAAACAGGATCATGAAAGAACCATTCAAAAAGCAACTCATGTAAACACCTTAATCATATTATTGTCTTATTCAGATTGAGGCAAATTATTTGATTACTGATGTCCATGTAAACGTAGTCAATGTCATGTCGCTTGACACACCCACACCCAGACATCAGTGGTTGCATAGCTGGAGGTCGCTGAAGTTTGTTTGCTTTCTATTGAAATGAATGGACGCTAGTTGCTGCATGTCATTCATAGTGTGGAAGTAGAAGTGAAACAATCAGTATGTGCAAGAAACTGAACATTATTTAGTTTAGCTGTAAGTATTTGATATTTTCAAATGCATTTCATTAAAAAAAAAAACCTAACAAAGATAAAATGCCCCTGAAAGTCAACACTGGGCACAAACCAAAAGAGACTGCTTAAACTGCACTGGATGGTCACTGATGAGAAGATAATGGATCCTTGATGACTGAAATCACCAAATGGCCTTAAACGATAAATAAATACACTACAGAATGCTACGTTGTCAAATACTGTACATGCACCAGTTGCATGTATTGTGTCAGTGTTGCAAAAGCTGGACACTCATAGCTTGTTACTGAGGGTTCAAAGTGCATAACCTAAGGATAACATAAAAGAAAAAAGGACTGATGTAAGCTGCATTTTTAAGTTGCAGGTTATAAACTGGAATACTTTTCACAGTATACTGCTCACTAATAATAACTATAATAACCTTTATTTAACCAGGTATGTCTACTGAGAACCAGTTCTCATTTAAAATGACGACCTGGCCAAGAGGCAACATAAAAAAACAGATACAAAGCAGCAGGGATACAATACAATAACAATTTTACAGATGCAGATAATAGCGTATAAAACCAAGGAAAAACTATAAACAAGCACAGTGATCTTGTACTGTTGACTAGATTGAATTTTTAAAGGATGATAGTGGAATAAAAGAGCTTTAAGGTCTGCTTCAGATGAATCCAAGCATCAGCAGTAGGAAACTGAAAAGAGTAGCGATCAAATGAAGGGCGAACTTTGGGTATACAAAGGTTAATAAAAAGATTTCCACATGTTTTCTGAATGTTAAGAAGGGACTGTATATATAGTGGACTTTTCCCAATAAGAGTTTCGTAAATGAACAGAAACCAATGGATTGGTCGACGTGATTGAAGAGAAGGCCAATTCAATAAAGAACACAGTTGACAGTGATGAGTACTACTCTTGAGCACGTTTAGACTTTGTGCACATATAGGAGTACAGTATTTAGAACAGACACTTTTACATTCACTACATTTTGTGGCAGGTAATGGTACTTGACGTATGGCACTAATGGTATACAATCTTTATTAAAACTAAGTTCATTTATTCATTTTCTTTTCGGCTTAGTCCCTTTATTAATCAGGGGTTGCCACATGAATGAACCATCAACTTATCCAGCATGTTTTATGCAGCGGATGCCCTTCCAGCCACAACCCAACACTGGGAAACACCCATACACTGTTGCATTCACACATATACACTACAGCCAATTTAGCTTATTCAATTCACCTGTACCACATGTCTTTGGATTGTGGGGGAAACCAGAGCACCCGGAGAAAACCCACACCAACATGGGGAGAACATGCAAACTCCACACAGAAATACCAACTGACCCAGCTGGGGCTCAAACCAGCAATCTTCTTGCTGTGAGGTGATCATTCTAACCACTGCACCATCTTGACGCCCCTAAAACTAAGTTCTACAAAAAAAAAATAAAATTCCAGAACTAAGCTTAGCATATATTCAGTTTACTCAACCAACCACAATCAAATCTTTCTACTAAGCACTGGCCTCTGCGAGCTGCTCTTATCATGAGCACAAACCCCGTCTACACAAGGGACCTCACAGATCCTTTCATTTTCGTCCAAAGACAACTGTGCCATGGATACATTCATCTGTGTCTTTTGTTTGTGTGTCTGTGCCTCCCAATAACTGCGCTAGTACCCCTGCACACAACGGATGTATAGAACAACCTTTTGTACCTCATTTTTTCGAGAGGAAATGTCGCCCCATCTTCCCCCTCTGTTGGCCCCTCGTGGGTAATGCCTGATTGACCAAAGCACCTCTTAAAGGGGTCAAAGGGCAGACAAAACAGTCTGGTGTCTTGGCAACCTGAGCCTCAGCAGCCAGAATGATAGAGCGGGCAGAGAAAGAGCTTTGAACAGGCCTGTCGAATTATCCTTTCAGAAAGGAAAACACACACACTGAATGCAACACAACACACTGAAAAAAACTGTCTGGATTGATAACAAGGTTTTAAAATAGAATAAAGGGGTTTTAAAAAAATGCCCAGGAAATATTTATGTATTTTTAAAGAGTCTAACTTAAAACTGAATCTAAATATGTATCTAAAATTGTATTAAATATAAGTAATAGTAAAATACGACCAATAAGCAAACCTGAAAAACATAAAATAATAAAATTACAAAAACATGAGGACAAAAAGGTTAAAATTACATTAACACAATTTCAAAGTGGGCGGCACGGTGGCTCAATCGTTAGCACTGTCGCCTCACAGCAAGAAGGTCACTAGTTTGTGTCTTGGCTGGGTAAGTTGGCATTTCTGTGTGGAGTTTGCATGTTTTCCCCTTGTTCTTGTGGGTTTCCCTCAGGTGCTCCAGTTTCCCCCACAGTCAGACATGCGCTATAGGTAAATTGAATAAACTAAATTGGCCGCAGTGTGTATGTGTGTGAATGAGTGTGTATGGGTGTTTCCCAGTACTGGGTTGCAGCTGGAAGGGCATCCACTCTGTGAAACATATCATGGAAAGTGGTGATTCATCCTGCTTTGGAAACCCCTGATGAATAAAGGGACTATGCCGAAGGAAAATAAATGAAAGAATGAATTTTAAAGTTAAATTCCTTTTTTCAAGAATATAACAATAAACTTTTTCAAGCTATTAATTAAAACTACAGTAGTTACCCAGTCAAACTAAAATACATAATAATATCTACAATTTCTAATACAGGAAAAACTAGACAATAGTGTTTTATAAACATACATGAAAAAAAACACAATATATGACAATTATGTATATCATAAATTGTTATAATATGTATTTCATCACCTTACAATTATAAGGTTCTATCTGACATTTTTGTCAAAATTAAGTTTTTGACATATTCTTATAAAATGACAACTTATTTATATTATGTGATGTTTTTTATAAGTTGTTTACATTTAAAGACTTTTTATTTAAAAACAAAAAAGGTTTTATCTACAAAGTCAAACTCTAGCTGGCTATATCAGATTCTTTCTGTGAGCCAATCAGTATTTCGATTGCACGCACAAGGACCAATCAGATCAGATTTCTTTGTCATTCCGCTGGACTGCTCCATTGACAGCAGGAAAGACCAAAAAGAAACACAAAATCAGTTGACAAAATAATGCCGCACCACACAAAACTGAGAAGAAAACTGAAACGTGATGATTTAGAAACATTTTTGGATATTAAGAAGAAACGTAAATATGACATTGTTGGTGCCAGCGGTGTAGTGGTTAGTGTGTCGACACATGCACTCTGGTGCTCACGGCGACCCGAGTTCAATTCCCGCCTTGCGGTCCTATGCCGATCCTTCCCTCTCTCTCTGCTCCCCATGCTTTCCTGTCAATAATCTCTACTGTCCTATACATTAATGGCAAAAACCCCGAAAAAAATGTATTCTATAAAAAAATGTAATACAATAAATGTGAAATATTTTTATTTGTGTGTATAGTCAGTGAAACATTTTGAGTGTTTATTAAACTCATTTGCTCATTGTCTGTTTTCTTTTAAAGTCTTTAAATTTGATATTAATCCATGAAGGGCAAATACTATGGAAATATAATTCCATAATTCATATAAAGCATATAATTCAATAAATATGACCATATGAATTACATAAAATGAACAGCTGCACTGGACAAAATAATTAGCATAGACTTGTATGCTTGTATTTAAACAAGAAAAAATATTAATCAAAGCAAAACGTTAACTTTTTCAAACATCTACATATTGTTACAACACCATTTTAAATGTTTTAAATTAAATTAATAGGCAGACTGATTGCATTTCATAAAAAGTAACGCTCTAATTAATGATTTGCCAGATAGAACCTTATAATTCCAAGCAGAAAATGACTTTTTAGAATCAGGTTTTATCTGCATTGTTTAGTTTAGTTTTTTTTTACCCCAATTTGCAAATGTATAAGAATTTTAATAATTTACATTTAGAGTACATTTAGGGTTTCTGTCATGCTAATGTATGAAAGAGAACTGTTAAACACATTGTTTGCTATATGGAATGCAAAATCTTTGAAGCTCAAAATCATTTAGAACACAGAGAGAACCTTATAATTCTGAGGTGACGATATAATAAAATAAATTTACAATACTTACTTAGTACTATAATAACAATGCATAAATGTCAAATATAAACATAACCATCAAACATTAAAACATGTATTTGTTGCATCATGAACCATACACTAAAATATTTAACCTTAAATTCACAGTAAACTACTGGATAATAATTGCACTGCTTTTACAGTAAGGTACTGTATGTAAATTCACAGTAAATTACTGTGAGGTACTTCATAATAACAATAATTCTGTAAAATTTCTAAATATCAAAAGTGCCTGTACTAGCATAAACATTAATGTGTATTAATTTCTATGTTGAATAAAATAGTAATAGTGTTTGAATTCCTATAATTAACATGCAAAAGATATAGCCATTTTTACAGTAATTAGCTTTAATCGTGATGCCTGCCTTAATTTCACAAAAATTCTGAATACGTAAAATTTAACAGTTGAATCCTGTAAAGTGACACTAATGTAATTTACTGTGAAAAATTACAGTAACATGTTTTGATATTCTGGGAATTTATTACAGTGTAAAGATAAACACACACACAAAAAAGAATAAAATATGAATGTTCAGTTTGTTTGTCTATAATGCTATTTTCCAGCATCAAATGCTGTGCATCTGTGACTGTCTCCTTTAACTCGCACGGCCAACTCCATCATTTAATTAAATGTTTTTTTACCTCTCAAACTCAACGCCGCATGATATACAGTTTTCCCATTTCCTGAATGTTAATGTCTTATGCCTGAATATTGACTTTTATTATCTAATTTATGTTTCTCGGCTGGTGTGCTGCAATATGCAATTTTCTATCATGCAGCCAAATAACGTGACCTCATAACACACCACTGACAGTATGTGAGATGTTGTCAATTAATTCAGGTTTGGGGCGGTGGGAGGAAAACAGGCTAAAGTTGTTGTAGAGTACATTTCCATTGACTAACGCTTACCCTAAACCTATTTCTGCATGTCTATGGCAGGCCAATGATCCGTCCCTCGATGGATTTGGGCACAGTAGCGGGTGAGTTCACAGTTCTTTGTGTTCACTGGATAAATGGAAGGCAAATGCATTGAGATCAATAGTGTGCCATGAGAGGGGCCCCGAGTATGTGTGTGTGTGTGTGTGAGTGAGAGAGCAAGAGAGAGACGAGGGGAATTGGACAATGGAGCCACTGATTAATCATTCCTGTGCTGTTATTGACTTTCTGTTAAAGGGGTGAGTCAGAACCTCATTTATGTGAATGTGTATGTGTGTGTGTGTGTGTGTGTATAAACTTTACTATATGGTACAAATTCGTCTGCAGCTGTTTGCTAAATCTGCTAAAACCTTTGTAATAATGTCAATAAGCATTTACGCATACATAAATTATGAATTAATATTACTATTTAAAACAGTTGCATTTTTTGTTAATATTTAAAATAGTAAGTAGCATATTTAATTCAGATTTTATATATGTGTGTGTTACACTGTATATTTGTACATTTGTATGTGTGCATTTATGGGAAAATATTAAGAAAGGAAGTCATCACGTCAGTTGAAATTACGAATTAGTGAACATAAATCAAGTATACCATGACAAGATATAACTTCGGCAGTAGCAAAACATTTTTATAAATTTATGGACATATCGTTAAACAACTAGAACATATAGGAATCGAAGAAGAATTTGAGTCACGTAGAGGAGGTAATCTGAGTAAAAGATTATTACAAAGAGAAGCGTTTGAAGCGTTTCTGGATTAATAAATTAAAATCACTTACACCAAGAGGAATGAATGAGGATTTGGACCTTTCTGTGTTTCTTTAATGGTTTGTTGTTTAGCTATAGTATTGTGAATCAGGGATTTTGAGCATGTAATGATAAAAAACATTTTCATTACATTATTTCTAATGTTTTGGACAAGAATTTCATTGCATTGATGTAGACTTGAATAAGTGAATGATGATAATTGATATGTTATTTTCCAGTGAAATAATGTTTTTAAAGGTGAAGGTAAATACTTCTTGTGTATATTGAAATGAAAATGTTTTCAATGTTTAATGTGTCTGTGTTTTGTATCATCTGAAGAATGTAAAATAAAAACCATACAAAAGTAATTATTTAATGGGTGCTAATCATGACCTACTAAAAATATTAAGAGAGGCCTTTAAAATTCTCAGTTTCTCTGGATTTACTTTGAGAAAAAAGCTAAAGAAATACCTCACCCAAAAGAAAATCATTCTTTTATAATACACTCAAACTTCACTTGTTTCAAACCAGTTTGAGTTGAAAGCTGAAAACGTGTAACCATTGACATCCATCATATGAAAAAGAAAAACTATGGAAGTCAATAGTTACAGATTTTCAGCTTTCTTCAAAATATCTTATTGGGTGTTCAACAAAAGAAAGGTTTGGGACCACTTAGAAATGAGTAAATTTACAGTAACAGGTTTTTATTTGTTGCAAAAACAAAATCAAATTCATTCAATCAAATATTCATTTCTTAATTCTAAAGATCCGAAGTTAAAACACTGATATTTTGTTATTAATACATAAGATGAACTTTTTTGTTATTTTGTGCTAAAAAGACAATATTTTTATTAGGAAGAAATGTCATTCACAAAGAAAACAAATACAACATTCACTCAATCACAAAATTAGAAATTGTGAATTCAGAGAAATGTTTCAAGTATGGCCTCTTAAACTAATAAAACATAAATGATGCATTAAAAAAAGATTTAAAATAGTTGCATATTTTGTAAATATTTAAAATACTGAGTAGCCTATTTAATTCTGATTTTATATAAGTGTGTCTTCCACTGTATATTTGTACACTTGTGTGTATGCATTTATGGGAAAATATTAAGAGAGACCTTTAAAATTCTCTGTTTCTCTGGATTTACTTGATGAATTTGTTATTTGTTTGAGAAAAAAGCTAAAGAAATAGCTTACCCAAAAAAAGAAAATTCTGTCATAATACACTCAAACTTCACTTGTTTCGAGTTAAAACCTGAAAACCTGAAACCATTGACAGCAATCATATGAAAAACCAAAACTATGGAAGTCAATATTTACAGATTTTCAGCTTTCTTCAAAATATTTTGGAACAACTTAGAAATGAGTAAATAGTGAGTTCTCTGAATTTATGAGATGAATTCTGTATTGTGTTTGATTAAAAGGTTTAAAAATAAATAAAGAAATAGCTCATCCTAAAATTTAAATTCTGTCATAATTTCTGTCATAACTTCACTTCCTTTAAACCTATTTGAATTGAGTTCAAACCTGAAAACCTGTAAATATTGACATCCATCATATGAAAAACAAAAACTATGGAAGTCAATAGTTACAGATTTTCAGCTTTCTTCAAAATATCTTTTTTTGTGTTCAACAGAAGAAAGGTTTGCAACTACTTGGAAATAAGTAAACAGTGATTCTTCAAGATTTCACATATAATAATTTAGATTTATCAGAAAATATCAGAAAATGTCGAGTTCAAAATAACAGATGTTTTCATTTGTTGTAAAAACAAAATCAAGCTTATTCAATCAAATAATTATTTCTTAAATCTAAAGATCTGAAGTGAAAACATATTTTAAAGATATTTTGTTATAAACATATAATTTAAATGAAATATAGAATTAATATGAACATGTTTGAAAACATGACAACTTAAAATAATAATACAAAAACAATAAAATTACAAAAACAATTACAAAAAGGTTAAAATTACATTAATACAATTTCATTCATTCATTTATTTTCTTTTCAGCTTAGTCCCTTAATTAATCAGAGGTCGCCACAGCAGAATGAACCGCCAACTTATCCAGCATATGTTTTACGCAGCGGATGCCCTTCCAGCCTCAACCCATCACTGGGAAACACCAATACACTAATTCACACACACGCAATACAGACAATTTAACTTACCCAATTCACCTATAGCACATGTCTTTGGACTTGTGGGTGAAACTGGAGCACCCGGAGGAAACCCACGCGAACACAGTGAGAACAAGCAAACTCCACACAGAAATGCCAACTGACCCAGCCGAGGCTCGAACCAGCGACCTTCTGGCTGTGAGACGATCACTGTGCCACCGCGCCACCGTGACGCCATTAACACAATTAAGAATATAACGATTAACTTATTCAAGCTACTGTATAAATTAAAACTACAGTAGAAACCTAGTGAAACTAAAATGGTTAATATTATCTAAAATTTAATACAGGAAAAACTAGACAATAGTGTTTTATAAACAGACATAAAAAACGAATTTTAAAAAACATAATAATTAATATTTTTTGTTATTTTGTGCTAAAAAGACAACATTTTTCAATTAGGACTAAATGGTGTTGACAAAACAAAACTATAAATCGTGAATTCAAAAAAATCTTTTTAAATGGATTCTTAAACATTAATGACAAGAAACAAACAAGAAAAACGCAGAAACTACATACAATAACTAAACAGTTAGTGCATCTGTCATATTTTGAAAGGTGCTTGTTCGCACAGGACGAAGAGTTAACAACACTTGATAATGGGCATCCCATGGGGGTCAAAAACAGACACGCATCGGCCAGCCAGACACAACACAGGAGGTCGTTGGACAAGAGTTGGGGGGAAGGGGAGTGTCGCGTTTCCCAGCTTTGACATCTGACCTTCCGCCTGTGACCTTGTACATTGTCTGAGGGCAGATGGGCACAGCTGAGCACAAATCACTCCCTTAACACAGGATCAGGCTGTTTGATCACTCGTGCGGCCACATTATCTGCCAATCCTTCATTGTCCAACCATTTCTCTCCTTCTCTGTAGTCTCGATAAGTATCTGCCGTGTAAACTTTAACCGGTTAACTTTACATAACCATTTAAATCCACAGCCTGAATATCAGATCATACTGAAAGCCGACAAACACAGAAATTCCCATATTCAAGTCATTAATGTACACAAATTGAAAGCATTTGAGAAGCTTTCATCATTTTAATTAGGAAATACGACTGCTCAAGTGCTATCAACAATAATTTAAGAGCCAAACATGCTCTCGACTGTGACCGAACCAAGCAGTGAAATTGAATATATCACAGAACTGCTTAGATCTACTGATCTTATATCATGTTTTAACTCTGCTGTGCTTTCCATTAGCTGTTAAACTTCACCTTGAACTTGAACAATGCACAAGTGTTTGCGCTCAGTCTGTTTGCTGACCTTTCTCTGCTCTGAGCAAACGCCCTGAGGAGGGAACCATGGTTACTGCTTTCATCTTAATCTCTGCACATGCATCCAAAGCCTCAGACACTTTTTAACCAGCCATCTTGTAACTTTCAGTGCCTATGGACCACTCTAAATTCATGTTCCCTCAGAAGACCTGAAAAAAGTCACAGGATGTTCATTGCTGTTGTAAGTGTCTGATGTATGTGTGTATGACAGTGATTCTGTGCTGAGAGATTAAACAAAGACTGAAATTTTACTTTAAAACTGTTATATATATATAACAGTTCTGTCTGGTTCTTGAATCTGATTGGCTGATAGCCATGTGATATTCTGCAAATAACAACATTCATACAGCCTCTTCCCCCTTGTGTATTACCACATACAGCGACAAGCAGAGGACACTCTACAGTTTGACAAATATTGCTGCTGTTGGACAACATAATGTACTTTTGAAGCTTTTTAGGCAAGAATGTAGTTGTTTAGATTGCATAGGATAGTGCCTATTTTAAATAAGTATAATTTCGGAGAGACAGCGCGTCGGCGGCCATTAGTTTGTCTTTGAGGAGAGCAAAGACCTTTGACATTGTCCTTCCACAAGATGGCAACAGACCGTATAATAATCCCTTAGAGGAGAAAAACAGCTGATCAAATCAATATTAAACTGTATTGAACAATATTCTAATGTTGGATACATTTTATATTCATAAATGCAAGTGCCTTAAAACAAAACCATTGTTTCTGTTTTTCCAAAAGGAATTTTGGTTTTATGTAAATCTTTAAAAGTAGGTAAAAACTGAATTTGGAAAAAGACTCTTTCTTAAAATAAAAGATTGGTCTTGATTAAAAATCAAATTAATAAAAGACCTGGTAGTGTAAATGTTTTTTCTTTTTTTACTTTTGGTTGTGTTTGTGTATCCATTCTGTTTATTCATTCATTCATTTTCTTTTCGGCTTAGTCCCTTTATTAATCCAGGGTTGCTATACAGCGGAATGAACCGCCAACTTATCCAGCACATGTTTTACACAGCGGATGCCCTTCCAGCCACAACCCATCTCTGGGAAACATCCATACACTCGCACTCACACTCATACACTACGGACAATTTAGCCTTCCCAATTCACCTATACCGCATGTCTTTGGACTGTGGGGGAAACCGGAGCACCTGGAGGAAACCCACGCGAACACAGGGAGAACATGCAAACTCCACACAAAAACGCCAACTGACCCAGCCGAGGCTTGAACCAGCGACCTTCTTGCTGTGAGGCAACAGCACTACCTACTGCGCCACTGCGTCGCCTCCATTCTGTTTATCCATTTTATTTATTTGTATTACTGTCTTACTGATTTTATTATTATTTGTGCTCTGCACTGTAAAGGTAGATGAAAGTTGTTAATTGAACTTTGCCTTATTGCATTTGTGTTATAAATCCATAAAAAATCATTATTAATCTCTCTCTTTTTTATGTTGTAGTGCTGTATTTATACCTTATAATAGTCGTGTATTGAGGGTGAGATGGGACGCACATATCTAGAATGTATGTATTTTATGTTGGCCTCTGTTTGTATAACCCTGAGTTACTTTTTGGTTAGCCGTCTGTTTGTTTTAATGAGTCTACTGTTTTTGTTACTGCAAACTAGTTCAGTAAACAAATACAAAGAAGAAATGCCTGTGTGAGTTTAGCATTTTTCCTTTTCGCAAACACACTAGTAATCTGGTAGTGTTTGTGCTGCTTTGGCTTAATCGGGGATAATTATTATGATCTCCCAATTGCAGCAGAGAAATACTGGGAAATCTCTGTAGACTGATGGCATTTCATGCCGTTCAGCCTTATAATCTTAAAATGTGAGCAAAATCACCTGTTTTTCATCACTTTAGACATTACGCTAGAGAATCATACAAATACTAGCTCTAAAGTGACGTGTGTGAAGTAGCAAAGGTTTCTGCTGTTTTGACGTCAGCTGCAGATGTGAAGGAATGGTGGAAGAAGTTCCTCTCATAAAAGGATTATGAGACTCTCCGTGTTTGATTTTCTTATTTATCTATGCCATCAAACGGTTCTATAAACACAATATTACACTTCTAGCATAGGCGTTGTAGATGTATATGCAACATACAACCCTCAATATACAACGCACGCCCCCCACCAGTGACCGATATACATCGCACTGCTACTTCTGTGATATTACTCATTTATATATTACTTCCGCAACATCAGCCTGCAATTTTTTTACATGCTCATTTTTCTACACACAAGCATCATTGTGCTATTACTCTACAATAGCAAACATAATTAACCTGCCTAAAATTCTCAATGTGGGTGAAACTCAACTTCTATGTTGTTAAGTGACATCTTACCATCTTTCCTCAACTTTTCACTCTTTCATTGATAATTAGGTTACCAAGTATCTATTTGAACTTTTCTCTGAAGAAACTTTTTGAAGGGCATGGTATATTACAGAAATAACCCCAAATGAAACCACAACATTTTATCAAGAATTTAAACAAAAGAAAATCAAAAAAATGTCACTATGGCAAAAGGAAAAAGAAAATACATGAACACACACACACACACACACACACAAAACGAGCAGGATAACAGCCTGGACAGTGTAGGATCAGAAGATAAAACAGTAGAGACAGGCAGCAGATAGAGATGCAGACACAGATGGAAGAGGAAAAACAAGAAAGACAAAAGTACAGTACCTCCGAAAGAGAGACAAATAAAAGAGCAATGAGGACACTGGAACAAAGGTACATTGAAAACCAGGTCCACCCTTAAGCTGCAGGCCATATGCTGAGTGTGTAGTTAAAACCAAATACAGTATCATCCTGCTTTAGGTGGTGAATGTGTACATAATACCCCCGTCTGCATATCGGCACACTGGTGAATCTGTGCACGTGTCGTCCTGTGTGCAGGTTAAAGAGTGCACATGTTGTGCGTAGCATATGTTGTTGGCACCTGGGTTAAATTTCCATATATTGACATTAATATTTAAATACTTCAGTGGTTAAAAATAATCCTAAGAAGACAGTGCACCTAAGAAGGTCAGGCATAAACGTTTAAAGTTGTCCGGGTAATATACAATTGGATAAGCACTCAACACAAGCTACCATTCAAATGCCTGTTCATAACATTTATAAATTGAGCTATGATTACCTCTATTTATAATACCTCTATTTATAACTTTAACACTGTGAAATAAAACCATTTCTATTTTAATTCATTCTCTAATCTATTCTTATTAATCTATACAATTAAGCATCTTTACTTCAGTCTTCAGTGTCACTTGAACCTTCAGAAATCTTTCTCATATGCTGATTACAGTAGGTGTTTAAGAAATTACATTATTTTGAGTTTTGAAACTGGGATATTTTTGTTATTATTTTTATATTGAAAACATTATGTGTGTTTCACAAAATCTACGTTGTTCTTAAGATTTCATTAATGTGTTTCCTGAAACCTTTTTAGTTAAGAATGCCCCCTATAAGCAATACTTTCATAAGGTTGGTCTAGAGTCTAGACCAGTGTTTCTTAATCATGATTCTGGATGACTACCATCTTTGCACATTTTCTATGGTTGTTTCTCGATTCAAAGAATGCTGAGAATGGACTTGCATTCTTGTGAAGACCGTTCTTGCCAGGTTAGCTCAGAAGAACGAACTCGGGAGACCGCAAGAACAGAGAATGCGTCCGTGAGAAATGAGATGCTTTGTTCTTCCTGATGGTCACATGACATTCACACATTGTTAATGAAATGTTATTTAAACATTACAGCATCCATAAAACAATTTTCCCCATTTCAATTTATATATAACCTGCACAAAATCCTTACAAAAATACTTAGCACAATATAAATAAAACAGATTTTAATATGAATTTCAGCAAATAAACACCCTTAATGTGTTTATGCCTTTATTAAGATTTTCATGGTAATGTTTACTTTTACCGCCTCATTTAGGGAAACTCCTGAGATATACAAGTTTTATCTCTGAACTTTAATAATAAATCTATAAAAAATGCTGCGCTTCCCACCTCCTTTATTCAATCGCAATGACTTCATGGACTTCTAGAGCGAGTTCGGTGCTCAAGTCTGCATCGGTGCATCCTCGATAGCAAGAATGTATGCGGGTACTTTCACGAGTCCTTCGTTCTTGCGGTCTTGAGTTTTGGATGATGTTACATGAGAACACAAGGACGCAAGAGCGCTGCAGAATGCAAATTGAGAA
The DNA here is from genome assembly GCF_903798145.1 of Danio aesculapii. NCBI lineage: Eukaryota > Metazoa > Chordata > Actinopteri > Cypriniformes > Danionidae > Danio > Danio aesculapii. The sequence goes on from NC_079450.1 coordinate 31,143,318, forward strand.
ACAGCCTATGTCTACTCAACCAAACACATCTGATTCAGATCATCAGCTCACTAGAAGGGGCTGAAAGACCTGTAATTGGTGTGACAGACAAAGGAGACACCCAAAACATGTTGTGTTGGTTCAGAAACACTGGTCTAGACCACTCTTAGATATTCCTTACTGCTGTTGACAGTTCACTAGGGTTTGAGCAAGAAGCTTCTTTACATCTATATAGGAACAGGGCAAACCAAACCCATGTTCAGATGCTGCCCAATGGCTGGCCCTATATACTGTGGATGTAAAGCTATATGCTCAGTGGTGGCCGCAAGTCAGGATATGTCCGGCTGTTTGTTTTGCCTCTTGTTGGGTTAACGTTGGATTGAGTTGGCCCAATTCAGCATGTGGAATTGGCATTTGGCGTTGGCTGAAGAGAATGTTCTGACTGTTTTTTTAGCAAACAATTGAAGTCGAGCTAGATAACAGAGGCAGCTCTAATTTCTCAAATATCTGCAAACAATACAAATACACAGATTATTTGATTAGTAACAAGTACTGTGAAAACTACTACATGATGCTTTGTTTACGCTTTGTTTGTGACCATTTCAGGTTCTGTTTTTTTTTTTGTGAAATAAAAAGAAAACAGACTACTGCCCTCTGCGGCTGTGGAAACACACATTCTCTCACGGAGGTGCAGAATATACAATCTCTTTGCCATTGCTACTGTCCGTTTGGTATATTCATGTGTTGCTTTTTGGTCCAGACAAGACCTATCGTGGTCAATGCGAGGTGACACAGTTGGTCAGGCACAGAACACACACTCTCATTTCAGCCTGTTGCTATCCATTTGGTCTGTATGAATATAACTCTTTAATTTGTAATATACCCAGAGCTAATTGCAGAGTTGTCCTGCACTCAAAAATGTATTTATTTTTTGCTCGTTCAAACTACTTATTTAAAATGAGCTGAAACAACATAATTCTTGAGATTTCATTGGGACAACTTAATTTTTTTATGTTCAATCCACATAAATTTATTAAAAGTGTTAAGTTAACTTAATCAATTTGTGTTGGGACAACATGAATAAATTGTGTTTATACATTTTTTACAGTGTGCAAAGAATAAATTGGCATTATATTTTTATGTATTTTTAAAAGAAATGGTTTTGATTGGAGGTTTGATGGCAGCAGACTACAGCACTAAATCAAGAGATTGCACCTCTGTAGATCCACAAATATGCACACATAAATAAATAAATAAATAAATAAATAAATAAATAAATATCCCAGCACAGGCTCATTCTAAAAACATTGCCCAATATACGTTTCTGGAGATGACGGAATGACGCCGTTCCTTTTCTAGATGACCGCTTACCTGAATGTGGACGGCTTTTCCACTGTTACCAGTATGTCCGGTAGCTCGACACATACGTCGGCAGACTTGAGATGCAGAGTGGAGTTGACTGCGATGACAGGGCTAGAGTCCTGTGAAGAACGGTTCCAGAAAGCAGGTAAAACAAAAGCCAAAAAACTAAATAAATAACAGAGTAAGAATGTGGTAAAATCTGAAAATGTGGTGAAAAAAAAAATCCGCAAGGGCCTTCTTTCTCTGGATTGCTTTTCAAAACACTGCGGTTGGGTTTAGGGAAGGGGGTGGGTGGGTCAATCTGTGCTTTTAAAAATACTATTGGTTGGGTTTAGGGAAGAGGGGTGGAGGTATCGGTCGGTTGGTCAGTGAGTCAGTGAGTCAGTCGATAGCGGCCTCTGGTGGTCTTACGCAAGAAGAGCAGGTGCGAATGGCACTCGCCAGAAAGAAAAAAAAGCATACACAGCGGCCTCTGGCAGATTTGCAAAAACAAGAACTAGAAAAAAAATGTAGCTCTTGGGATGTATTCTACTCTCTCCAGGAACGTATATAGTGGTACGTAATCAGAATGAGCCTGGGTTGAAATATGAACATCTCATAATGTCCAACCTACGAAGGTATAACTTAAGCTATGTTTTGCAGCAAAAAGCTTTATGTTCATTTTTTGCAGTTTACTACATATTTGCTGAAAAGTATTAACTTCTTAAATCTTGTAAATTACAGTAGCAAATGTAAAGATATACAGAAAAAACGGATTCTATTAATACGAGCAATACCTTTCACATGTTACAGGTTTTTGCATAATGTTATAAAGTTGAAAGAATATGTCTTCACATTTATTGGAAAGTCTACTTTTATTTTCTGTCAGCACCGCATTTATCATAACGGTAAACATTTCATATTATTATCAGTGTTGAAAATGTCTCATTATCAGATTTCTTCAATAAACAGAAAGCTCAGAACAGCATTTTTGTCTATTTACTGTATAATCATCTTTACGTCAATTTTGATCGGTTTAATGTATCCATGCTGAATAAATGTATTAATAAAATCTTCTGATCCATAATTTTATTAGTCCTCCTTTACAGCAAAATATGACTGAAGCATCTATAGCATCTAGATATAACAACGATGTTCATAATTCATACGCAAACATAAGCACAGGGCAGCGAGACTAAACACTGCACGTGGCCACATTTATATAACAAACACACACATTTAGCCTTTCCTCCATTTCACCAACCCCCAACACCTCAGTCGACATAGAAGAAACGGGAAACAAAGAAAGAATGAGAGGATGTCTAACAATCTAATGTTGAAAAAGTGAATGTTCAGAAATGAAAATGAGCCCTTGCTAAAGGAAAAGAAGGTGCAAAAACGAGACGATAAAGGGGTTTGCTGAAGCAAGCAGCGGCGCGGTGACCTACTAATGCAGAACTGAGGAATTCTCATTGCTGACCCGAAACACATTCCTCTGGACTGCAGATATTAACCCTCTATTAGCCACTGTACACACACACATACACACAATACCACTGTCACCTGGCCGTGCTAACACTTCTCTGTCACCTTCAATACACAACAGTGCCACTGTTTTTCTCCAGCTATTGGCAAGTCAGCACTCCGGGTAAAGTCACAGTATTACAGCAGTCAGGAAACTGTTAATTAGCCTCATACTGTCAGCATATTGCAGGTGCAGAATATCACCTAAAAAAATATATCAGCAGCGCTCCAGAGGAAACACTGCTGCCTTTCAATTAAAATACATGCATATTTTGCTAAAGGGACAGCTGTCCAAAATTGGTAGTAACCGAATTTTCAACCTCTTACAAACCTGTATGATCTTTTGTGTAATGCAAAAGTGGATATTGTAAATAACTCTTTTCTTTGTTTTCATTTTAAAGATCACTGAACAACAACATTTCTGTTAGAATTATTAATGTTCTGTTTAGTATTTATTGATTATTTAAATGAGCTCTTATCATTTATTCCTATTACTTTCTTGACCAAACATTTCCTATTATTATCAGTTTTAAAACAGTTGTGATGCTTATTTCAGGAAACTATAATGTCCTGATGTACACTATAGCCAAATATAGTGAGAAAAATTTATAGATTTGGAATAGCATCAGTGCTATTTTATTTTTTTCATCAGTGCTATTTTATTATTTTCCTCATTCATCTTTTTTTTTTGGCTAAGTCCCTTTATTAATCAGGGGTCGCCACAGCGGAATAAACCGCCCAACTTATCCAGCATGTGTTTTACGTAGCGTATGCCTTTCCAGCCGCAACCCAACACTGGGAAACATCCATACACTTGTACATTCACACACATACACTACGGCCAATTTAGCTTGTTCAATTCACCTATACCATATGTCTTTGGACTGTGGGGTAAACTGGAGCACCCGGAGAAAACCCACACAAACACGGAGAGAACATGCAAACAGAAATGCCAACTGACCCAGCCGGGGCTTGAACCAGCGACCTTCTTGCTGTGAGGTGACAGCGCTACCCACAGCGTCACCGTGCCGCCATTATTTCCCTTATAGTATTAATTGTTATTACTAATATATTAGCTTTTATTTTCACCATTTCTTTTTTAATTGTAGCTTTAGAAATTGAATGAGATTTTGTCATCATTTCATAACATAAATATAATCTAAGTTTATTTATTCATTTGATTTTCAGTCATTTCAGTTGACTTTTTGTTAATGTTGGATGCCAAGGCAATATTTCTAGTTTTCAGCTAATTGTTTTTCCACCTAATATTCAACTTGTGTTTTTTTATCAGCTTCATTTCAATCACCAAAAAGAGGGTCAATGTTTTAGCTTTACATTTTGTAAAACAATACAAACACCACATACCACAATGGTGAGACAATGAATAAAAAATGTTGTTTATTTCTGTGTGAAAAAAAATCTATTAAAACTGAAATGCCGAACAAAAATAAATAAATATTTAATTGAATATATTGAATAGTTTGTAGTTATGATCAACATCTCAGGAATTGAATCAATTAGACACTCAATGAGAGTAGTTTCAATGAACACATTTTTTAATGAAACAACCCTTTTAAAGAATGTGTTTTCTCGCTGTGTTCTCTTTAATGCACCTGAACTTTAGACCTTTCAGAAAAGCACCAAAAATTCCTAAGTTTTTTTATTTAATGCACTGTACATTCCCCTTTCATTTTATAAAGCCATCAATTCCCCAACAAATGCCTTAACTTTGCCTATTTTGGATGGTAAAGTGAGCTGAAATTTGATGAAATAGCTATTTAATAGCAGGTCAGTAAGGTTACCAGCTTTTTTTCCTCAATATACAATATCCACAACCACTTAGGTCAATTTGAAGTGTTCATGGACACATTTGATCCCTAAAAGCGGTTCCATTATATGTAGAAGTTCTCACTTTAAACATCCTTAACAACAGCAAATACCTTTAAACTTTATTTATAGATATAGTATATATGTATTGAATTCATATGTATTAGTTTGATCCATCAAGGTTCATTTATTTGAAAGTTAATTAAAGTATTGTACAAAAAAACTTTTTTTTTTGTGGTGGTGGTGGTGGTGGTGGGGGGGTTCACTGTAAAATAAATTTTGCACCTTCAATTCCACAGTGAGAAAGAGAGGAGGCAGCGTCGATGTCAAACCTATTGATTTCCAGAGCACTTCAGCAAGGGTGGGCTTAAGCAATCTGAGACACTTGAACATATGGAGAGTCAATAGCCCTTATACTGTTTTGTACTGGTGGTGCTATTCAGAGCTTGAGGCTCAAGGTGGAAGGTGGTTTACTTTTTTTGTCCTGAAACTGATGTGATTCTGTATAAATGCACTTGTGAGTCAATGCGCAGTTTTTGAAAGGGAAGATTTGAGAGAATCGAGCAAGCAATGACATACGTGTCAGTATAATGCAATTTAAACAAAAAGCGTGTCAGTCAGCACTGGTTTCATAACAACTCTGCTCTTTGAATGCTTGATGTATATATAGATGTTGACAGCAAACATGCATTTAGATAAATGGAACATCCAATCCTTTGGGGTTTGCTCAGCACAGAGTAATCAGGATAAAAATCACGATTCAGTTAGGGATTGTCAAATATTATTCGTTTTTATGTTCGGTTGGAATTTATGATCTAAAAGAAACAGACCACCAAGACCCTCAAAACCCATTTCCCTCCTTTCTGGTGTGTTACTAACCCCCTTTATGATGCCTTATACAGTTGAAGTCAGAATTTTTAGCCCCCCTTTTTCTTTTCTTTTTTAAATATTTCACAAATTATGTTTAACAGAGCAAGGAAATTGTCACAGCATGTCTGATAATATTTTTTTCTTCTGGAGAAAGTCTTGTTTGTTTTATTTCGGCTAGAGTAAAAGCAGTTTATAATAATAATAAAAAAAAACAATGTAAAGTCATAATTATTAGCCCATTTAAGCTTTATATATATATTTTTTAAACGTCTACAGAAGAAACCATCATTATACAATAACTTGCCTAATTACCCTAACCTGCCTAGTTAATCTAATTAACCCAGTTAAGCCTTTAAACGTCACTTTAAGCTGTATAGAAGTGTCTTGAAAAATATCTAGTCAAATATTATTTACTGTCATCATGGCAAAGATAAAATAAATCAGTTATTATAGATGAGTTATTAAAACTATTATGTTTAGAAATGTGCTGTAAAAATCTCTGTTAAACAGAAAATGGGGTAAAAAAAAAATAAATGGGGGGCCTAATAATTCAGGGGGGCTAATAATTTTGACTTCAACTGTACATAGCTTGGATATTAGACTGTGGTTGCCAATCTGTTTGACTCAATCTTAGCTTGTTTCTAATTATCTATGTTGAATGGATAGGATTTCAAATAATATTCATACTTACAATATTTTAGAGCTTTGGATAGATTCAAAACATTTTGAAGAATTATTATTATTATTATTATTATTATTATTATTATTATGAATAAAGAATGCATTTGTATGCAAAAATCTTTTCAACTTTAGAAAGTTCAGCATGCTCATGTTGTTTTAAAAGAAAGAAAGAAAGAAATTAAATAGAAAGAAAGAACTGAAATAAGATATATCTTGATATTCTTTGCATTTAAGTTCTAATTCAGTCTTGTCCTAAGTTGAGAACCACTGCGTTAGACAATAGAATGTTAGATGCATCCTCCTCATTTCATACATGGATTTACAGAATAACAGACAGAAACATATCACATACCACATGAAAGCAACTTTAAAATCACAGATAAAAATGTCACTTAGCCTTAAAGCTTTTAGGGAGTAAAGCAAACGCTCATTTGCAACTAAACACACTATGAAAAAGTTCATGGGAAAAAAAGCAGCTTTAAAAAATATAATAGCAAAACAATGACGATTCAAGAAACTAAAATCAGAGCATCAACACTCTTATATTGGAAGTAAACACAACTATTTGATCGCCATTATGTCTTATATGTCTGCAGGATAGCAATAACCATGAGGTTAAGAGCAGTAGAGGATAATCACTGTGGAGACAGGTATGTGACTTATAAAACCCTTAAAGACATGGAAGCAGAGAGATGGGATGAGACAGCAAGCATTACCAAATCATAAGAGAGCAAGAATCATCATTGAGAAGAGGATGCAGACAGAATGGGAAACACGGTTGACTAACGTTAACACACTGGTTTGATAAACACAAGCGGGAAAGCTTTTCGCAAGGGCGCAGGCGGAGGAAGACAGACAGCGGGATGAGGGGTGATGGGAGGAGCGAGGTACGGAGAGGGGACACCCCAATAAAGGCACAACACTGCATTTCAAAGCGATTCAAGTGAAACAAAAGTGCCACAAACAGAAGAGAAGCAGGACTGACTTTGCATAAAGATCCCACTCCGTACAAGTGCATCAGTGCAGAACTAATTAGACTGATGCAGACGGTGAGTATTAAACCTTTTATAAGATCATCTCCAGCGGGCCCCGTTTTAGTCATGAATATTAGTCAGTAGCGTTAACAATAACACGTCGAGCAGAACTAAAGCTAATATAAGTCGCACAAGAAAAAAAATGCAAACTGCTGTTGCAGGGGGGGAAAATGTGATGGAAGAGAAGGGAAAAGTACTTAAACTCTCTAAAAGGACGGTTACTTTTGCATAGTTCCAAGCTAACAAAACACTCAGGGAAGATACTGGAAGATAAAAAAGAAGACGCAGAATATAAAGAACGAAGGCTCAAAATGTCTGACACGAAAACAAAGTGAAAAGTCAAATACCAGCAAGCGTTGGATGAGAACGGTGGCTTCCTTTCCCCCCGATTTTGCCCACTTCCAGGTCAGCCATCCCTCGTTTCTCCTCTTACGGGCTCCTCTCCTACTTTACTCTTCTCCCTCTCGTATTTCATGTTTCTGCCAGTCCACCCTCCTCAGTCCTGCTCTCTTCTTTTACCCCTCCCTCCTTCTCTCGCTCTCTCTTTCCATCTCTCTCTCCCTTTTCATTATTCCTCCTCACAGACACCTCGCTCTTCCGCTTCCTTCCTTTCTTTACGGATAAGTCTAGAAAAAAGAGAAGGGGGAGGGAAACCTACACCGTAAAGAGAGCGAGACTCATGCGTTATAAGTAAAAAAAAGGGCCTCTCAATGAGAAACAGGCTATCCCAGTGTGTGTGTGTGTGTGTGTGTGTGTGTGTGTGTGAGAGAGAGCCGCATTGAGCTGGTTTCTCCACCCGTTGGGAGATTCAGGAATACTGGAGGCTCTTAAAGCGGTGTGCTAAAAGATGGCCCGATGAGGCAGTAGAAGAAAAGTGATGTTTAATAGTGTGTGCATGTGTAGGACAGGAATACAGGACAGAGTGAGAGAGAAGAAGGGGGGGGGGGGGGGGGGGGGGGGTTCGGACAGAATATCTTAGTGGGAGGGAAAGAGGAGGAGAGAAGTGGCAGAGAGAAAGCAGAGGGGTTGATTTTTCTCCCTGTATTCTCTTGTTCACTTTTGCTCTCATTCGGAATCAACATGCTGTTAAGGTTACACCAACATACAGATGACTCCCCTCGGCTTAGTTACCTCACTTTCTTTTCCCCCTCAGCTCTTCTTTTCGGTCAGGAACATGTAATCTTGCACTTGAACTTGAAACTCTCTCTTTCTGGTCTGCAACCCCATCCTGGCCTCTCCCTGCCTGAGAAGCTCCTGCAGGAGAAAAGGCGCTGATGTGAGGCTGGGGGATGAGAAAGGGAAAGTGAACATTGATATGCAGAGCAGGAGTGAGGTGCAGGACAGTTTGGGCTAAATACTAATAGATGACACTTTTAAAAGGTACAATGCTCAGCATATATGAGTACACCCTTTACAAATCACTCATTTAAATTAATATTTTTAATAGGAAGCTTTACAATATTATATTTATGCATATACATTAGATTAGTCAGTACTGAAGCCAAATCTAGAATAACTTATGATAACGGTGCAAAATTAGTACACCTAAATGCATATGTTATAGAAAAATATTAAATACAAAATTTAAAAAAAGAGGAAAAAAAATCAAGAAAAACTAATTTTTTTTATAAAATTTAGTTGAAATTTTGAAGTTTGTAATTTTGTTTTGCAATATTTTGCTTGAATTTGATTGTATTAACTTTCTATTTCTAAAGATGTTTGGTGACTAAAATATTATTTTAATAAATATATCTGTTAACTAAATCTGTTTTGTTCAAATGCACCAATATATATGACCTATATTTACTGATAAATTAATAAAAGTATTCATTTGCAAGAGGTGATGCAGTGGCGGAGTGAGTAGCACTCTCACCTCACCTCATAGCACCTCACTGGTTCAAGCCACGGCTGAGTCAGTTGGCATTTCTGTGGGGAGTTTGTATGTTCTCCCCGCGTTCACATGGGTTTTCTTCCGGGTGCTCCAGTTTCCGCCACAAGTCTAAAGACATGTGGTACAGGTGAATTGGGTAAGCTAAATTGTCCATAGTGTATGTGTGTGAATGAGAATGTATGGGTGTTTCCCAGTAATGAGTTGCAGATGGAAGGGCATTTCACTGTGGTGACCCTGAATTTATAAAGGGACAAATCTAAAAAGAAAATGAATTAATTTATTAATTTGCAAAATGGGGTCTACTCAATTAAGCTGAGCAATGTCAATCCACAGCTATGAAAAAAGAATTCTATAGAGACCACTTGGAAATTCTTATGTTTTAGAGTTATGTATCTGAGTAAAATAGTGTTGACAATTGTTCAAAATAACAGAAAAGACCACATTTTCAGAAATGCTAATCCATGTTAAGACAATACATATTAATGCTTTAGCTTAAAGGGAACGTTCGCTAAAACCTTTATGTGTTACTTTCCTTTGTTAAACACAAAAGAAAAGATTTTGATGAAAGCTGTAACCATTGACTTCCATAGTATTTTTTTCTACTATTGAAGTCAATGGTTACAGTTTTCTGCTTTTCTTAAAATATGTTCAAATGAAGAAAGAAACTAAAAAATGTTTGGAACCACTTAAAGGGGAGTAAATGAGGGGTAAATTACAATTTTTGGGGTGAACAACAAGTTTAAGAAGAGTTAGAAAAGCAATATTTGGCGGAATACCGCTAAATTCATTCGTCCATTTTCTTTTCGGCTTGGTCCCTTTATTAATCATTTTCCAGCCAGCTCAATGTCAAAAATTGATTTACCTGGGTGTAAAGATTTTCCACTAAGCATACATTTAGACAATATTTGACACCTAAATAATGCATGTAGATTTTTACATTGAACTTTCATTAAACTTTCCAAAGATATTTTTTCAGTATTTTTATCAGGTCAGGGCAGATTGTCAGTTTGTCAAATTGATAAGATTTATTAAAAGTTTAAAATGATATGATTAGTTTCCAACTAACAAACAAACTTGTTTCTTGGACATTAAAGATATTTCAAAATATTTCTATACAAAGTGAGTAACTAACTATCCGGTTCCCTGCATTTTTCTGAATATCTTATTTTGAGCTGAACCATCTTTTTAATGGCAGCAGGTTCGTTTGTCACAAATTACCCAGCATACTGTGAGAACAACAACTTCCACTTGGGTCAATTATCAAAAACTTTAAGTAGAAATAGTTTTAGTTACAGAATGTGCATGCTAAGCTTAAAACATGAGCGCACCCTGAGAATGACTGGACGTGTGGCAACCAGCAACCAGCCGTCATCACCATATGCTTTCTGTTATAGCCTATCCTTCTTCCTCACCTCTCTGTTTTGTGCAGAAAGGTTATTCAAGTGCATTCAAGGTGTGTATCAACGTGGTATACATGACTAGTATGAGTCTGACACTGACTGAAGCAAAGTTGGATGTTTCGCGGTGTTGTTAAAATTATACTAATTTGACGGAGTGTTTGAAAAACCTGTGTTTGTGGCTAATAGCTGAATGAGATATGACACAACTTTACAGAAAGCTAATTTCATACATTAGGCAAACAGTCGGATACTACTCACCAACATAAAAGCTTGTCATAGGTCGCGCTTCCCGCCGGTATTTTTTGCGGAGTCCGTCGTAAACCAATCAACTTCCGAGGTTACAGAGATGAAATTGAGCTTTCCTTTCTAAAGAAATAACCAAGTAATATCACCTGAATTTTCTTACCCTTTTTAATGAATAAATCTCGGAATAGCTACACCTGTCAGACAACGTGACACCAAAACGATTTCTTTAACTCTTTTAATACTTGCTCTGTAGGCTAGCCTGTTCTTTGGGTATCACTCTTTACATTGGTAACCCCCAAACGCCAGCATAACATAATCAATTCTGAATTGCAATAAAACCTAAAGTAAGCACGAAATTATTAAACAGTATTAAATATTAAATTACATCTATAAAAACAACATTTAATTTCAGTATTCACACTAGGCTACTTTCTCATGAAAAGCATGCTGGGAACTAAATTATTATTATTATTATTATTATTATTATTATTAATAATAATAATAATAATAATAATAATAATAATAATAATAATAATGATGATGATGATAATAATAATAGTAATGTGTGGCAACAAGTTACATTGCAGTTCAGTTCTCTACCCAGCAGACACACAATGTCATAAGACATTAGGTTAGATTTAGGTCACCAGCGTCTGAGGACTGTTATTTTGACGTCCAAAAACTATGTCAAATGAGTTAACATTTTGCTGTTTTTAAGTTGTGATGGAAAGTGACTAAAATCCATCGTCAAGCCAACATCTTAAACCAACGCCATATTGACCTCAAATTTGTCAGGTATGGCAACCAAAATCCAACGTCTGATACATCATTGTGGAAACGTCCACACAACCTCAAGCTGTAACATCATTAGACGTATTTGGTTGTGTTAGGTTACGTTCGAAAGTAACCAAAATGCAACATCTGTCCGACATTAGACATTGGCCTGACGTAGGATTCTGACATCAACCCGATTTTAATTTCCAAACAAAATGCAAAGTCCCATGACGTTGGGGTACAACTTCAGTCTGATGTCATGGTGATGTCCTGTGCCTGCTGGGTTAATTCTATTGGTTCAGACAGAATAAATTATATATTGTCATCATGGTCAACGTTCACATTATAATTTTTTAATTCTAAAGATAAAAAAATGCTTTCAATGTGAACATTTAATGGTGGAATTTGAATAACACAGTGCTTAATGTATGGGCATACATTTAAGTGTATTTTTTACCCGAGTTTGATTGGAAATGCATCAGAAATGCGAGTTTCAGCGTGATGTGCAGCAAGGTTTGAATGGCAGCATGCATTTTTTTTTACTTAACTGCAACCACTCAAAGGATATTTTAATCAAGCCAAACCAAACATGCACATTAAATAACATTTTACAAATTGAAGTAGATTGTACTGAAATTAACAATCAACTGTTTGCCATAACTGCTTTTTATCAAGACAAAAAAATAAACTTTCAGGGCAATTTGCTTTTTTATATTTACAGTCAAATGGATGGCTGCCATGTCAGTTGGTTCATTGCTGTTTGTTTTGTGAGCGGTCATCTTATTATTTTGGTCCTCTAAAAGAACTGGGGGGCAAATTGGTTCAATTACCTGATTTCACTGTTTAATAACTTGTTTAACAATCAATTACATCATTTGAACTTTCTGTACTTGTCATTTTTCCCACTACTAACTGTACCCCAAAAGCAATTTCACTAAATAATTGAGTTTATTATACAACACTGATGCAAATACACAATGAAAAGACAGACAGAGCTTCAGACTGTGCCACTGACATTGAGCAAGCCTTCAAAAGTAATCAAAATCAGCTCTTTGATTGCCCTCACCCGGAGTAACAAGGACAGATCACACCACACATTACCTCCACACAACCAACAAAGGTGGATCTTTGAGCACACTGCAAACATAAACAACTATCGATCTGCTTCAGAATTGGTGAAAGCTGAGGTGGGATGGACGGGGGGAGAGAAGACAAGGCAGATAACAGAGGTCAAAGAGAAGTGTGCTGCAATCTCTTTCACCTTCATTATAAAACCAAACTGGCCCTTCATACATAACGTCATTACCAGAGTGGGAGAACAATCCCATTAGGAACACTTCACTTCTAATGCAGACAAACTGTTCTTTTGCCCAAGGACAATCATTACCTGGGGGTGCGAGGGGGTGCAGAGGGAGTGTGTGTGTGTAGAGGTAACTGTGCATGAGAGGATGGTATGCTTATACTGGTGCTGATCCTGAAAGGCCATCGCTATCGATTGCATTAAGCTTGCTGGGAGCCTGGGAAATCGATACATTTTTAAAGGCGAAGCAACTAGCAGATAGCATTTTGTGTTTGAAGGCTTCAGTGACACAAAATGGACCTTAAAGTGGTTATTTACAGTGCTCAGCATAGATATGTACACCCCTCACAATCTATCTTTTAAATTCATATTTTTAAAAGGAAACTATACAATATTTGTGCATATACACTAGATTAGTCAGTACTGAAGCCAAATCTGGAGCTTATCTAACAAAATAACTTACAATAACGGTCCAAAAATTAGTACACCCAGATATATATGTTATAGAAAAATATTAAATACAAATTTAAAAAAGAGAAAAAATCAAGAGAAGCAAAAAATGTAAAAATTTAGTTGAAATTTTGTAGGTTGTAATTTTTTTTGCAATATTTTGCTTGAATTTATTTGTATTATCATTCAATTTCTAAACATGTTTGGTGACTAAAATATTATTTAAAAAAATATATATCTGTTTATAAAATCTGTTTTGTTTAAATGCACCAAAATACATTGCCTATATTCACAGAGAAATGGAGAAAAATATTCATTTTCAAAATGGGGTGTACTCAATTAAATTATAATTCAATATAAAAGCCCAGCCCAATATATATATACAACTGTTGAAAAAAATAATACATCACAAGAAAATTCTCAAGTTTCTCTGAATGTACCTTAAATAAAAAACGGGTTCAAAAAATTCAAATAAAAATTATTAATAGAGACAATACTTACTGATTATAAAAACATATATGTCTGTGTATTGTAGGCATGGGACGATAACCGTTTTCAAGGTATATCGCGGTTTGGAAAAGTCAAGGTTTTAAAACTGCCAAAATTTTCTGCTACTGCTCCTAAGGTATGTGTAAGATTTTTTTATTTACGTTTTTTTTTTTTTTTTTTAAGTTTTTTAGGACAACAGTATCTCCAGCAGAAAAGATATCCAAAGATGCCATTTTAAATTGTAAAGAAATCTTTGTTTTCGAACCAAATAAAGACAGCAGAAGTCAATTATTATTTGTATATTTTAGCTTGACATGTTGAATGTTCCAAAGCATTTTAAATGTTTCTTAAAATAATGTTTTTTATCCAGACATTAAGAAAGAATATATTTTAGAGCAGTAATCACAATACCGTGAAACCGTGATATTTTTATCCAAGGTTATCGTACCGTCAGAATCTTATACCAGCCCATGCCTAGTGTATTGCTTCAAACTTAGGATGAACACCAAGAACAGCATACAAACCCTAATCCATACACTAGCTTCCTCATCATTAATCATTTCCCATGGCCTTCAAACACTTGTGATTTTTAATATGAGGTAATATTCTGCCGTAGTAGCAATAAGTGAAAGAAATAAAGCTCACCTATTTTATTGGTGTGGATAGTAAGCCAGGGACTTGTGGGATGGTGAAAAACCTAGGGAAATAAAGAAAAATTAAAAAGTACTTTCAGAAATTAAAGGTCAAATCATGTGCAGTTTCTCAGGTAGCACATTGCCAAACTGGCACAAATTCTGACCAAACTAAACTATTTCCTAAAAAGGTAAAAATTACACAGAATACTCCCTGCATCTGTTATTGGGTGGTCAATCTGCTGGCCCTGCCCTAAAATGCATGTGATTGGTTGAGTTGCTGTTGCTGGGCTGGTTAGGATGCACAATCAAGCATAGTGTTTCAATTTTGGGGGGAAATCAACCTACGAATGGCCAAAATGTTACATTCGAGATCTCTCTCTCTCTCTCTCTCTATTGGAAAAAAGAATAAAATGCAAATGATCAGAGAACACACGATTCCTTCATTAGAATTCGAATAGCACCAACCTCTCAAGGGCCGATCAAGGTGCCAGGTCAAAAGAATGCATCACACTTTTAAATCAAGTGGGATGCCAAAAACACCCATGGCTCTTTGAGCAAATTAATTGCTTGTTCAAAGGCATGCAGGAAAAATCCAATCAGTCTACCAGCTGAGGACTGGAATTACACACTGACAAGGAATCTGGAGCCAAGGATCTATAGCCAGTCGGAAAAGACAATGAAGGAGTAGAAAATTAGGAGAAATCACACTGTTTTCCCTTTTTTGTTCTTGAATTCCTGTTACAGCACGGAGGCAGTTTCATTATTCCCTTTGCTGCACTTTCAGTACAAATCTTATTGAAAATTGTCAATGGCCATCTGATTTTCTTTTTTTAAATCTCTGTACTCCTCCTTTTCTGTCATGCACATGCTGTAAGATCTGAATGTGACCTAAGAGGACGATTGAACTGTTATCTCATGCTGCTTTCTGAACTCCTCTCTATAATTGATACCATGAGGGCGTTTGCCATTTTCAATACAAGTAAGCTGATCTATAAGCAGGTTGATGAACACGCTCTTACATCAGATCCTCACCCAGACCACCAGGAGTAAGAGGAAAAGGAATGAGAAGGGATCAATTCTGCCATCTGCTGCAGAACAGGGGAAGTTCATCCTCCATTGATCTATACTGATATACTGGAATGCCAATGAATGAATGAAGTGTCCTGGGAAGTAAGTTACATTTAATGGCATTGTGTAATCTAAGTACAAAATAATTGTACATGTAATCTGTTACAGTTGTTGAGAAAGACGTGTAATTAAAGTGCATTAACTTATTGAGTATCTGAATGATGTTCTGTGAAAAGCTAGGGTAATATTAATTTGTTGTTTTGATAGCTTCTGTTGCTTTGAATTGTAGTTGCCAGTGTTTCATTATTTGATTTCAAAAAGAGTATTGTGGTTATCATTATGATATAATTTTTAATCTGTATTCAATCTCTGAATGGTATAACAGTAAACAGATGCCATTGATTATATATATATATATATATATATATATATATATATATATATATATATATATATATATATATATATATGTGTGTGTGTGTGTGTGTGTGTGTGTGTGTGTGTGTGTGTGTGTGTGTGTGTGTGTGTGTGTGTGTGTGTTTACAATTTTTGTTTACATTTTTGTCAGCTTTGGCATAAAATGGTTTAGTATTTTTGGAGAAAGTCCCTTTTAGTGTTTCTTAGTAAACAGCATCACTTTATGAGAAAAATATTTATTTATTACGGTTATTTATTTGCTTATATGCTGTTTTAATATTGTACATTTTGTAATATTGCTGTATATTTATGTAGGCTATATTTTTGTTTTGAGATTATATCCAGAAGACATTCTTTAACATTTCAATTCCATTTACAAATGAGAAGTACATGAAAAACTAACTCGAAGAGGCAACAAACACGAGAAGTTTTACACGTAGCAAAAGTTCTTTGAATTTGTATGATTCGCTTACTTCCTAGTACTCTCATTGACCATATTTGGGCTTTGAGTGAGTCACCGTCAAAACAGACACGACTGCTTGTAGTAGAAAGGGTGTAAAGCTTGTACTGTATGGACAAGGAAGTGAGTCATCTGCTAATCACTGACGGTAAAATGACGTGTTTGCTGGTCGACCGACCAACACCACTGAAGAAACGTGGAGCACTATGGAAGGCCATTGGGGCCAAAACGTCTGCAACAAACGCGTTTACACGTTATTACGTGTTAACACGTAATTTACGCGTTAACACGCAATTACGCGTTAACACGTAGGTACGTGTTAACACGTGATTTACGTGTTAACACGCAATTTACGTGTTAACACGTTTTTTTTAAACTAGTGTCATTTTTAAAGCACAATCATTTAATAATTTCTCCAACCTGCTCATTTTAAAATGTATAATGTCATTTCACTTAAATCACAATAAATGATTTGGAGTCAATGAACTGTAGTAGATATTTTGAATTATGAAAGGCTAAACATTTTCTGCAATGTTATGTTTGATGGCCGGGGACATTATAATTCTTGTCATTCAGCTGCTGAGATTTCTTTGAAAATGTGTCCAGAGAAATCAGTATGAGCTTTATTTGACAAGTGTGGGCAATCACACTAGAAATGTTTGTGTTTTTTCAGGAGCACAGGATACATACAAATCAACACAAGGACACAGAATGACATAAGTGGATATAAAATAAACAATAAAACATTTTGGTTACAAAAATCTTAAAGAGTAAGGGTTGTGTATATGTATGACCATAAAAATAAACAGGTAACAACTGATCTAATAATTAAGATCTATAGAGATAAAGATGTGTAGAGATCTGAAGGTTGGTCAGGTGCACAGCAATAATCCTCTCCGCTGTCCTGACAGTCCGCTGCAGTCTTCTTATTTCTGATTTGGTGGCTGATCCGAACCAGACAGTAATTGAAGTTTTGTCAGATGAAGTGGTGGCAGATTGTGCATTCTCATACTATATGTAACAGGTCATTAATTACTAAACACATAAATGATTTAATGCAGAGTAGCCTATCTTGGTGAGGTTTATGTCTGCAAATAATGCACATATTGTAGAACAAACATTTTATAATTTATAATTGTGTTATACATTTATGCTTGTAATATATGTTAATTGTTTACAGAACTTTGGACTATGTACTTTTGTCTCTGTACTGGAAGCTCCAATCACCAAGACAAAATATTCTTGTGTGCAAACAACTGACAATAAATAATTGACAAGTTTCCATAAAACTATGTAATAACTAAGCTCCTTTCTGCCTTTTAAGAAAAAACTAAATTATGATTAACTGAATCAAAATTACAAGATAAAAAGTCGAAATAATGATTTAATAACTCAAAATTATGACTGAATAAATCTGTAGAAATTACATTATGACAATAGGTGGCGAAAAACAACCATCTAAATGTAGAACTTAATTCTCTAAAGATGATTAATCTAATAAAACAAAGTTTTTTAGAGAGTTATTAAATCTTTAACTGAAAATGTCATTTTTTCAAGCATGCATTTTTCTTAAACAAGCTAATGAAATAACCTAAACTTAAACTAATGTTCCATGGTAATTTACTTGACAAGTACCTTTGCATTGTAGTGGGTAACACATGCAGTTGAAGTCAATGCAAAATGTTAATTTAAAATAATATTTCCCACATTATCTTATATATATAGTCATAATAAGTCTTATAGTATATATATATATATATATATATATATATATATATATATATATATATATATATATATATATATATATATATATATATATATATAAATATATATATATATTCTCGATTGAGCAAGAGGGGCACCTCAGCCAATGAAGGCAAACGGGCAGTGGCTCTAGGCACCGGGCCACCCCACTGTGCACATATATATATAAAATGTGTGTGTGTGTATATATGTCGATCAATTATTATGCAAACTTTAATACCTTTTTTAAAATATTAAGATGTTGTTAGCAATTTTATCTTGACAGACTGGCACAATTCAGCATGTAGACTCTCAAATTAAAAAAATAAATCCCGCATTGCGGCCAGGCATGCACAGAGCATCTCCGTTCTCACAATGAGTTTCTGAGTTCTATCATCCAACCAAGTTCGTTCTTCCGAAGTAATCTGAGAACAAGGTCAGTGCTGCAAATAGCTTGTAAAGCCTGGCTCATTCAAAGAGACCTGCGCAATGAATGATAATGTCATTAATAATCAAAACAGTATAAATCAGGCTCCTCTAAAACAGTAAATATTGCACATAAAATTTAAAAAATGGTGTTTTGGCGCTGAAGCATATAGCGGACTTGTGCACTTCAGATGGTATTCCCTCTTGTTTATTGTGTAGATAACGGAGAAAGAAAAAAACACACATTACAATTAAGATACAAATTATATCAAATCAAATGTTTCAAAAAGATAATTTTCCAAGAAAAATACAAGTGTATGTTTTTGCTCCTGCCTATGAATGGATGATTTCTTTTGTTGTGTGGAAAATAAGGGTTTGATTAGTGCTCCACTGTAATTGTTGTGTCTCAAACCCCTGTCATATGTCTGCTACATTTTTAATTTCTCATTATTTTAAAGATTATGTCATGCACATCTAATTTTTCCTCATTCTGATGTGGTTTCATTTTCTCCTCACTTGCTGCAGGAGTTTTAAAATCCTAACCGATAATAAAATCTGGTTGCAGCGCACACGAGGCGAATCTTCTGCGATTTCATTATCTCAAATCTTAAACGTGCGCACACTAGAAGATATGAAAACTGCGGCACAGCACACTACAAGATACTCTTAAGAGTGTGCCTGATAGAGCACCTAATTGCAGAATAACTCTGCTTTTTATTTATTATAGGCTAGGTTACAAATATTTGACCATATGCCAGAGCGAACAGCCTACAGAATGAAAAATGCTGCTTGGGGGAAAAAAAATGCTTTTTTCCTACAACCCTACTGTATAAAATTTCTTTTTTACGTATAATGTTCTATTACTTAAAATTTTGTTAAAATGTATAGGTATAGTTTATATATAAAATGAGCCCTAGCTTATTCCGCTTTGATAATTATGCAAGGATAATATTGCATATTCGGTTTAGGCCTGGATAAATTATGTATTTTATAAAATGATTGTTTATGGACTAAGCTAACTGCAATTCAAGCGAAAGGAGAGAGACCGAGTGAGCGCGCGAGAGGACTCATATCTCCTTGGTGACCAATCTTCATTGATTGCGGATTCCAGCAGTAAGAGCAGACTGTGAAGGTTTAGTAACAGAGTTTTTCTTAAAATGTCGCAATGCACACAACATAATGAGTGACATATCAGAATTAAAAAGAGGATAAACTGTTGGTGTGCATCTCGCTGGCGTATCTGTGATCAAGACAGAACGTGTTTGTTTGAGATGATCAAGAGCCACGTTATCCAGGGTAAATCACCAAATGAAGAAGAGCCACAGCCATCAGGAGGAACTTTGGATGCCAGAGGAATCTGTCTGAAATAAATGTCTTTGTGTAATGAACAAGCATGAATAACATTCAGGTTTTAGAGTATTGGAATTCTCAGCTTCAACCTGCATGTTTTTCATGCTTGTTAACCATTTATTAATATGATTTACTATTACCATTAACAAAGCATTTGTGAGTGTAATTTATTGTAGTGTACACTCCAGCATTATCTAATGTTACATTTGCTCATTGTTTGTTCTTGTTACCATTAATGTGTTAATTAACACTGTAACAGGCGTTAATAAGAGTTATCTTACATTTCTTTGTGTTTAAGGATCACTTTACTTCTGTTGTTTATGGGGACTTTTATTTTGACAAGAAATCCGATTTTCAGAGCTAAAAAGAAATGATGAGAGAACAGTATGTGCATTTCATGACGATTTAACAGAGCTCGTACTAAAAAGGACGGTCACCAAGTTTATTCAGCAACCCCCCGAAAAGGCATACGGTTTGTTAATGTAGACTATTTCATTTAAATTATTTTCGCTAGTCTCTCTCTCTCTCTCTCTCTCTCTCGTAATTTTTTATCCTCGTATGAATACAGCCCAACGCTATTTTACAGTTAGATGACTGGTAAAGAAGCAGGCTATCGGAAATTGAAATAAGAAACTGTCTCAGCGCAATCTCTGCCTTATTCCTCGCTGCCAAATATGTTGAGCTCCTTTTAAAGGAAGTGGACCAGATGGCGTAGGCTCGACGTAGCCATTGTGTAACAAAACGATTGCGCGCATCACCACATTAATATTTACGAGAAGGATTACGAGCTGTTACGACAGACACAGTCATCGGGACACCACAGCTACGTTTTACTTGAATTATTCATGATGAAGTGACCGAAGCACTACGATGCGCTTACGGTGACCTTACCTCATCAACCAAGATCATGACGGGAGAGTAACGCACGCGGAAGTGCGTTAAGAAATACAAACCGAAAGCAGCAAGTATTGCTGCTGTTTAATGTCTGGTTCAGTTATATATCGAAGCTAGTTTCTGCCAGATACGGCAAAATCATGCTTTAGAAATAGAGATTAGGATTTAGAAAAGTCTAAATTATTGGATAAAAATCAAAATTGGAGGTCCAAGGTGGAGGTGAATAATTAATCGAATGAAATCTTTATAGTAAATTGAATCTTTAACTGAAAATGAGATTTAAAATGTTTAAAATTTTTATTATATAGTATAAAACATATACTTTCAAATAAATATCAGGACATACAAATATACCAATTAATCACACACGCACGCACGCACACACACACACACACACACACACACACACACGCACACACACACACACACACACACGCACACACACACACACACACACACACACACATATATATATATATATATAGATAGATAGATAGATAGATAGATAGATAGATATATTACAATTCTGTCTAAAGATGTCAAAGTGGCATAAAACAGTATATATAATGCACAAATATTTAATACTACTCCAGTCTATACAACAGGATGAGTCCATTTTTATGGTTGTCATGTTTTATGTTTTGTATTTGTTACAGCCAAAACATAATTTTATGTGTAAGCCTTGAATATTGTGTTGTGCTCCACCCTGATTTTCCACCTTTGACCTTTTCCAAAAATTTTACCCTTGTGCTCTCCCCAGCTCTCAGGTTAATTAGCTTCCAGCTGCTAATCATTATGAACCTGCCTGAGTCAGAGTGGTTTGGCTATAAATACTGCCTTCTGAAGCTATAGTGAGTTGAGGAACACTTCCTAGTTGGTATTTGTGATAGTGGTCACTAGTGGTTGTGGTAGTTGGATTAAGCCTTAAAGCCAAATTAATATTATTGTTCCTGCATGTCCATTACTATTTACTATTTTGTGTACTTAATTTGAGATTTACTTCCAAGTGTGACTAAAGGGTGAGTGCCTTTTATTTTGTATATCCTTTCACCTGTTCGTTTGAGAGGGGAAGCTCAGGGAAGTTTGTGTGTTTTTTTTTTTTTTTTTTTTTGCATTAGGTAAGCTAGTCCTCTAAATTTAGCTGCTTTCTCTTTGTGGTTAGGCTATACTCCCTCAGCTTGACAACTACTTTATATTAAATTTCCTATATTTCTAATAAAGATCTTATAAATAAAAATAATAAAATTTATTTTATTGAAATATTTATATTTTTCTCTCTCCTTAACCCTGTGCTGACTCTTCACTCTGGGGCTGAGGATTGAAGTGTGTTCTTCACATTTCTTTAATTCTAATTCAATATTTCTACCAAATTTTGGTCTGTTACATATTTTTGTCAAACGAGCTCCTTGATTTAAAAAATATATATAAACCTTTGAAGAGTACACTTGAAAACATGATTTATGGAAATTATTAAAACTGAATATTTTAGTAGTTTTCAGAAAATGTTTTTACATTTGAGTATAGAAGATTTAATTTGAAAAGATTTATTAATAAAAACATGTAACCTCTTCATATAACTTTTAAAATTTAAGACCGTTAAAAGATTGTCCATTTTACTGGCCACTCGATGGATGAAAACACAATGAAGCAATATAGTCTAACTCTTTATCTATCTATTTTTTTTTTTTTTTTTTTTTTTTTTTTTTTTGTGATTTACAGCGAACCTCTTCAAGACCGGACTTTCTGTATGAAATTTAGACTTGAAAGAAACTAGTTTATGAATACCTCCTCATGTAGAGGTGAATAAGTTGACAAGCTGAATTAAACTTGCTCAAACGCTGTTGCTGTCAAACATTGTTTACTTAACTTAGTCAGTTTAATGATGAAGGGATTGACCGACTATTTTACAATGCTCTCTTGTAAAAGTGTTTTATTTAGATATATTTGTGGCTGCTGTATTTTGAAGTTTATTTCGATACATGGAAAATGGATGTAGTTAGTATTATAAAATGCATTTCAATGTGATGCGGTGGCGCAGTATACTGTTGCCTCACACCAAGTAGGTTGCTGGTTCGAGCCTTGGCTGGGTCAGTTGGTATTTCTGTGTGGAGTTTGCATGTTCTCTCCTCGTTTGTGTGGGTTTTCTCTGGCTGCTCCGGTTTCTCCCACAAGTCCAAAGACATGCAGAACAGGTGAATTAGGTAGGCTAAATTGTCCATAGTATGGGTGTTTCCTAGTGATGGGTTGCAGCTGGAAGGGCATCCGCTGCGTAAAACATATGCTGGATTAGTTGGCAGTTCATCCTTCTGTGGTGACCCCTGGTTAATAAAGGGACTAAGCCGAAAAGAAAATGAATGAATTTCAATGTATTTTTTCCCATCCCTGCTCCTCCTGCTTGCGTGGGTTTCCTCCGGGTGCAAAGACATGCTGTATAGGTAAATTGGGTAAGCTAAATTGTCTGTAGTGAGTGTGTGTGAAGTGCTGGGCTTCAGCTGAAAGGGCATCCGTTGTGTAAAACGTTCTGAATGAGTTGGCGATTCATTCACCTGTGGTAAACCCAAATTACTAAAGGGACTAAGCTGAAAAGAAAATGAATATCGAAAAAATTGCCCCTTAGCCTATTTATATAACTATTACAAATATGTACATGTTATTAAACAATGTATTATATTTGATGTAAAATAAATGTATATTTTCACACAATTCTCAGTTAAAGATTCAATAACTATAATAATTAAAAAAAAAAAAAAACTTTTTATAAAATCATCCTTGGAGAATTAAGTTCTACATTTAGATGGTGCTTTGTGGCCACCTATTGTTGTAATGTAATTTCTACAGATTTATTCAGTCATAATTTTGAGTTATTAAATCATAATTTTTGCTTTTTATCTTGTAATTTTGATCCAGTTAATCATAATTTGGGTTTTTCTTACCTCATTTGTTTACACACAAGAATATTTTGTCTTGGTGATTGGAGCTTCCAGTAGAGTAACAAAAAGTACATAGTGCAAAGTTCTGCAAACAATAAATATATATTACAAGCATGAATGTATAACACAAAATTATTAAGAAATACAGTAATTTTATAAAATGTTTGTTCTACAATATGTGCATTATTTGCAGACATAAACCTCACCAAGATAGGCTACTCTGCATTAAATCATTTATGTGTTTAGTAATTAATGACCTGTTACATATAGTATGAGAATGCACAATCTGCCGCCACTTCATCTGACAAAACTTCAATTACTGTCTGGTTCGGATCAGCCACCAAATCAGAAATAAGAAGACTGCAGCGGACTGTCAGGACAGCGGAGAGGATTATTGCTGTGCACCTGACCAACCTTCAGATCTCTACACATCTTTATCTCTATAGATCTTAATTATTAGATCAGTTGTTACCTGTTTATTTTTTATGGTCATACATATACACAACCCTTACTGTTTATGATTTTTGTAACCAAAATGTTTTATTGTTTATTTTATATCCACTTATGTCATTCTGTGTCCTTGTGTTGATTTGTATGTATCCTGTGCTCCTGAAAAAACACATACATTTCTAGTGTGATTGCCCACACTTGTCAAATAAAGCTCATACTGATTTCTCTGGACACATTTTCAAAGAAATCTCAGCAGCTGAATGACAAGAATTATAATGTCCCCGGCCATCAAACATATCATTGCAGAAGATGTTTAGCCTTTCATTATACAAAATATCTACTACAGTTCATTGACTCCAAATCATTTATTGTGATTTAAGTGAAATGACATTATACATTTTAAAATGAGCAGGTTGGAGAAATTATTAAAGGATAGTGCTTTAAAAATGACACTAGTTTAAAAAAAAAACGTGTTAACACGTAAATTGCGTGTTAACACGTAAACCACGTGTTAACACGTACCTACGTGTTAACGCGTAATTGCGTGTTAACGCGAAAATTACGTGTTAACACGTAATAACGTGTAAACGCGTTTGTTGCAGACGTTTTGGCCCCAATGGCCTTCCATAGAGCACTGGCGAACTACAACAAGGAAACAACGCGTTAACTCAGGGTATCATCCTGTTTGGACCTAACAGTTTTGAGGAAGTATAGCTAAACACAAAGAAACACATCCAGCCGCTTTGGATTCAACTTATATCGGTAAGGAGTTACATTATCCAGCAACGATAAAGAATTGTACACTTTTTGTTTGTTTTCTAGAGGTTAGGAAATTAATATTGTCAAAACATTAATATGATGTGGGCAGTGTTAAGTATCAAAATATAACTATCAATAGTGTTAGATACTGTTCGTATATATTTATAAATAGTATTTTATATATATATATATATATATATATATATATATATATATATATATATATATATATATATATATATATATATATATATATATAGTTTTAGAGTTTTCGGCTTTCTGGGGAATTTCCAACGCTGGACTTTCTTAACCTCTTTGTAAAAAAAGACCGTTGCATGTGGCGCTCGTGTAGCACGTGACTGAATGTTAGATGCGCTTTTTTGTTCTTTATGCAGTAAATGGACCATAGGTTTATATTTTAAAGCACTTGTTGATTTTAATAGACTGTAACTAAAGAGTAGATCATTACAATACTATAGGCTATGTTCTGTGACACGTTTAAGAAAGTAGATGGATGAATGCAAGCAGTCAGATATGAGCGCACTGAAATAACACTTTTATAACGTGTGATTTACTGTATGTAAAATATTTAGAAAGAAGTGTTGCTTTAAATTTAGACATTATATCATGTCTTCCTAGACGATGTAAAGAATCATTGTTTTATTATTGTAAAAATGTCGTAAGTCACCGTTTTTATTTATTATTTATATTATTTTTATGTTATTTTTGTGTAATATTGATTGGCATTTCATTATTATTTTATTGATTTTTCATTTTTATTTCTGTTTCTGAAAAGAAAATCTGATATTTAGCCCAACTATAATTCTAAGTTCGTTTGATTGTTTTCCTCAAACGTTCGGGTTTAGAAACTAGTCAGCTGTCATGTTAGCCTGCCTCAAGCGCAGCCTCTTTTTAATATCTAAATATGATGTTAGACATTAAATCACACCGCAGTTGTCATAGCCTAGCCCTGTACAAAACCCTCAGCAGCACCTGTTGACCTGCTCAATACTCGCATTATACATATGAGTCAGCAGCTGCTTTCCAGCCCATCTCAAGCCACACACTTGACATTTAAGCATGCCATTCTGCTTTACTTAGCAGTTTGCAGACTCTGTCACAACTGACCCAAGAGTTAGGCATGTAGGTGGAAAGCAGATTTAATCTGATTCCGAGCTCTGTTTGAGCTCTTTGAACATTGTAAAATAGACTTATTATTGTGTCACTCAGATCAGCATTCTGACTAACGTATGAGTAAACTCGCAGTGTGTTGCTCAAAGGTTGCATAATACAACAACCTCAGCCAGCATGCCTAGACTGGCAGATAATTGCTCATTTTTACTTAATAAGTATTATATAAAGATTCTATTCTGTTTGTTTGTTTGTTTGTTTGTGTGTTTATTTATTTAAATTAAATTATTATATATTAAAAATTCAATTATTATTATATTATTGTAATAGACTATCTTGTTTCACAAGATAAAACCAAATGTGTAATTAAACAGCTGTTAATTGAAGAATAAAAGTACTAATTAAACATAATATATTCATGTTTGTGTTAATGGAACTGAACATATTTGCACATTACCATGTACTCTCAGGAATAATGGTACAAAACTGTCACGGTGGGAACTTTTCAAATGGCGCACCTTCGTTTCTAATAGGTAATTTAGGAATTGACTTCCATAGTATTTGCTTTCCCATGAATCTCAATGGCTATCAATTTTCAACATTTTTCAAAATATCTTTTAACGTTCAACAGAAAAAAGAAGCTCATAAAGGTTTTGAGAATGAGTAAATAGTGCACTGTAAAAAGTGATTCATTGGCTTTACTTATTGGCTTCTAAAGTGATTTTGTTTACTTTAAAAAGTGAATAAACCTGTTGTCTTGAAATCTTTTAGTTAACTATGTGCATAAATATAAAATTTAGGGTCACACTTTACAATAGGGTTTTATTAGATAATGTATTTTCTAACATGAACTAATTATGAACAATACTTGTACAGCATTTATAAATCATAGTTCAATATTTACTTATGCATTAATAATATCCAACTTCTTGCTTGTTAACATTAGTTAATGCAGTGGTTCCCAAAAGTGGGGGTTGCGGGACAATGAGAGGGGGTCGCTTGGTGATTTCCAAAAATCAAATTCATTTTTATTAAACTACTACAATTACCTTAATTTATCCATAACCTACAGAAGAAAAAAAAACTGTCATTAATAATTACATTAAACAAAACAACATGCAAATAAAAAGCAATCAGCATTTCGATGGCTTTTTTAATTAATTAATTAATTTTGCGAACTCTGGTGATTACTTTATATTAAAGACACAGAACATTGATTTTATGGCACCAGATTAAATTTTCTGACACCTTTACGGCACTCACGTACATCAAAAATAAATACAGGCCACAACTGAACATGGAGGATGGTCTCTGAGTGGTTGTCTTTAAAATTAAATGATGAATAGACTTGGGCTTATTGGTGTGTGCGTCTTTGTGTGCTAGGTTTATATATTTATAACCACTCCGGAGGATATTGGGGGTCATGAGTCACTGGCATTGTAATTTTAAGCGTCGCGGGCTTAAACAATTGAGAACCCCTGATTTAATCCTCTGTGGGTTAACATGAACCAACAATGAACAACTTAAATAACGTTAACTAACATGAACAAACACTGTATGAATTATTTATTTACTTATAATTACTTCTTGTAAAGTGTAACCAAAAAACTTAACTTAACAGTTTCAAGCTACAATGAGTTTACTCACTTTTTAAGTAAAATCAACTTTTAGGCAGTGGATATTCTAACTTTTTAAAGTACTAAATTGCTTTTTACAGTGAGTACATTTTCATTATGAATAAACAATCCATTCGGATCTCTTGAATAAATAAAATCCTGCAATTCATAAAAGGTTGCCAATGCTAAATCTTGATCAGGATTGTAGCGTTATCTATTATAATACATATTTACATTGATGCATGATCTTACGTCTAAAGGATGCATGTCTATTTGCAAATCAATCTGAATTTGCAACTGTAAACCTTACTTGGCAATATGCTGTGTGGGACAGGAGCCACACGTTTTCTATATTTGTATCTTATTTGCATTTAATGCAAATTATATCTCCGCCATTCTCTCAGTACAACAAGTCTTCACATGTGATAGAGCTAAATAACAAGTGACAAAAGAGAAAACAGTGCTGGGGAAGTATTACCAGATGCTAATACAGATAACCTACACATGTGTAGGGGTTTTTGGTTGTTTCAGATTTGACGTGTTATTGTTTTTAGCGGGGTCGGGGGAACCTAATGTGATTGGTATTTTTTTATTTGAACCAAAAAAGAGAACGTTATTTCATGGCTCTTGTTTTTCAGTTCCACCTCATTTTAAACTTAGTAAAATTCTACTGAGCATACCCATCAGGTTCAATCGGATGTCCTGACTTTGTGGTTTATGATTGTAATAAAAAGCTCCAAGGAGGAATTTCAGTTTTGTTTTTCTTTTCCAGTGCTGAGAATGAAGAGGGAAGTGAGAGCTGGGGTGAACTTTCTGAAAGGTTTGGCAGTGCAGCGAGGAGGTGTGGATCAAATTAAAGCCAAACTTTTTGCTTCTAAATTGCAAGAGCTTCTGCTGGAAAAGTTCACAGGCCACTGGTATCCAGACAACCCCAGCAAAGGGCAGGCATACAGGTACATGAGGATTTACTCATCTGGTAAAACATAGTGTAGTGTTTTTATAGAAGAGGTAGTGTATGTATTGAAATCTGTTTTTGTTTTGAATTGTAATGCACTTATCAATTTAATGTTAATCAAACAGTAGATTAATTAACTTTGCCAGTATCAATTCACTAATGCACAAAAGTTTGGGGTTGGTAAGATTATTTAAAAAGGTTTTTGAAATATATCATTTATGCTCACCAAAACTGCATTTACAGAAAATATAAAAAGTTATGATGTGAAATGTTATCACAATTACATTTAAAACAACTAAAAGTAAAAGAATTTAGACATAAACTAATAAAAATCCCTAAACACCCAAAAAAGAAAAAAAAGCATTTATTAAAGCATTAATAAAAGGTACAGTGCTCAGCATATATGAGTACACCCCCCACAAATCTCTCATTTAAATTAATATTTTCTATAGGATGCTTTACAATATTATATTTGTGCATATACAGTAGTTTAATCAGTACTGAAGCCAAATCTGGAGCTAATCTAACAAAATAACTTGCAATCGGTGGCGCTTATAGTT
This sequence comes from Danio aesculapii, assembly GCF_903798145.1. Taxonomy (NCBI): domain Eukaryota; kingdom Metazoa; phylum Chordata; class Actinopteri; order Cypriniformes; family Danionidae; genus Danio; species Danio aesculapii. The sequence goes on from NC_079450.1 coordinate 31,172,521, forward strand.
TAAATGGCACCCTGGGTGCAACCACCCCAAACATACCCCCTCCCCATCCCTCAAGAAAATAAGACACTATGTGGTTGACTTTCTATATATTTAAAAAAATTTAAATATATATTTTAAATAAATACACTTAAAATAATTATTATAAATACATTTAAATATATTTATTTATTTTCAATAAATATAACAATTTGTTTATTATTATTATTATTTTTATAAATAAACCGAAATCTATCTTAAATGTAACTGAAAAACAATATAAAGTAAACAACAACTGGAGTAATATTCTAAGATTTTTGCATGAATATTAATTATGACAGTTCTATAGAATACTATAAAATATATTTTATAGAATTTATAGAATATATAGAATTTGTTGTCTTAGACCCGACTCATGGCCGAGAGTTAATGTTATGAAGTCTTAGTTACCTTCCTGACTCATTATTCCTCCTTTGTGCTTCATAGCCATGCTATAGTCAATAGCTTAGTCATCATCATATAATATAAATTTCAGTTTTGTCGACTTGCATATCGGCGTGCATGTAAACAACCAGGATCAAGAATGGCTTTCTGCGCACATCCGTCAATTTGTTTTCACCAGCGTTGTTTCGGTTGCACATAGAGTATAACAAACTTGCATGTGCAAAAAAACGCCAAATGTGAATAGCCCCTAATGTCTTTATTCTGGGATAACCACTCTAAATTAATACACTTGCATAAAATAAATCTTATCTCAAAGCATTTAATGGGACACTTTTTTTTTGCGCCACCTACCCATGCCTACCCCAGCAAGATGCTGCCCTGGGCGATTGCCCATATTGCCCATGCCTAAATCCGCCACTGCTTACAATAATGGTTCAAAGATTAGTAACCCAAATTTATATGTTAGGTAAAAATATAACATAAAATTTTCAAAAATAGCAAAAATCAAGAGAAACAAAAAAAAATATACAATTTTTTTAATTTTGTAGGTTGTAAACATTTTTTTCAATATTTTGCATGAATTTAATAGTATTATCTTTCCATTTCTAAAGATGTTCTGTGACTAAAATATTATTTTAATAAATATATCTGTTTAATAAATCTGTTTTGTTTAAATGCACCAGTATATATTACCCATATTTACTGAGAAAAATATTCATTTTCAAAAGGGGGTGTACTCAATTATGCTGAGCACAGTACAATAGTTTCTACTCAGTGATACTTAACGCAGTTTCTAAATTAATGTATTTGTTAAATGTCATTTATTTTTAAAGTAATATTTACACAAACAAATTCTTTTTTACTAAAAACGCTTTGATTATTAGAAAGTTCATAACAGCACTGACAATTTATGGTATTGCTGCTGAATAAAATATTTTCTTTAAACAAAAAAGAATAATAGTACGTATGTTATATGCAAACAGTAGTAAATGCATCTAAAGTGATCAGGTGCACATCAAGTGAAGCAATGGTTCCATTTGTTTGGGTGAAAATGATTGTCTATGACTTTGACAAACATACAAAGCAATCATTTACAACATGAATTTATTTCATTGATTCCTCAGATGCATCAGAATAAATGCTAGCCATCCCTGTGATGAATCCGTATCAAAAGCCTGCATGGAGAGCGGCTTAAAGCCAAATGAGTTGGGCTTACCTCGTGAAATCACAATGTGGATCGACCCCATGGAGGTCTGTGTTCGGTAAGTTCTAAATCGAAATTTAATTAAAAGTCTTTTCATTTATTAAGCAAAGGATGGTTCCTACAGACCTTTTTAGAATCGACTATCCCTGAAGTGAGCTCTTATCACTCAAAGCAATGACTTGCATTCGTATGTTTCCACAGGTCTGGAGAGAACGGCAGATATTTCACAGTGGCTCATTTTGATAAAGTGGAGGATGAAGAAAAGGACTCGAATAATAATGACACTCTTAGCCAAGTGGATTCTGTGAGTCTGGATACATCCGACTATCACTCGGCGAGCTCATCTGACTGCGGCTCAGCGGTCTCAAGTGATACAGAAGAGGAGGTGAAAGAGGACAAATTGAGAAAAGTGCCTGAGAGGACAGCGGAGAGAACACTTCTTACAGCAAAATCAAAAACAAGGGAGCCAAAAGGAAGACGCAAGTTTCCTCCATCTCAGGTAAATACCATCATGCATTGCATCATGTTTACTTTAGAAAACTGCACTGATTTATTATTGTATTTAACATCATAAAAAGGCATTTTTGCACAAAGTATAAACCTGATAAATAATATCAAATTTACTATGAAACTGCTTCGAATTTGAATTGATAAAACGAAACTGGAAGATTGTGTGGCCAAGTCTATCTATCTATCTATCTATCTATCTATCTATCTATCTATCTATCTATCTATCTATCTATCTATCTATCTATCTGTCTGTCTGTCTGTCTGTCTGTCTGTCTGTCTGTCTGTCTGTCTGTCTGTCTGTCTGTCTGTCTGTCTGTCTGTACATGTGAATAATTTTTACTACAGATAATTAGGTATGTAATGATTCACCTGACACACGATTCAATACGATTCACGATTTAGTCATGATTCTTTTTAAACAAAATTATTTGAGATAAATTTAAAGTGAACAAAAGCCCTTTCATTTTTTCTCAAATGCTGCACTTTTTTTTTTTTTTTTTTTTACAAAATAAAAGTATTTTCTGCAATAATTAAAATGGAAATTTTAAACAAAATCCAAATAAAAAGTGAATTATACAAACTAAAGAAGACTCTTTAATATAAACAAACTAAACTTTGACTGTGCTGGGATTTTACATTTTTTTAAAGAAATATCAGTATTATATGTTTTCTGGCATAAGCTGAGATCCTTGAGCATTTACAATGTCCCCTGCTGATGAAAAAACTGGTACAACACTGGTACAACCCTCCCTACTCTCCAAGAACTGTACTTATCCAGAGCGAGCAGAAGGGCAGTCAAAATCACTCTGGACCTCTCAGACCCAGCACACGGCCTCTTTAAACTGTTCTGGTCGACGCTACAGAGCACTGCGCACCAGAACAGCCCAACACAGAAACAGTTTCTTCCCTCAGGCAATGCATCTCATGAACACTTGATGATAATGATTATGAAACAAACATCACTACTTGCCATACACTTATTATACACTTATTTAACAACACACTTTACATGCCAATTTGCACATAACAGCTGCACATCTAACGTTGCATATAGTACCATACCTGTACATACACTTTAAATTTGTATATCTGCAGTCACTACTTGCTTCTATTTTTAAAATATATTTATTATCTGTTTTTTGTCCTGTCTTTGTCATTCTGTTTCGCTGTAGAAGCTCTGTCACGAAAACAAATTCCTAGTATGTGTGAACATACCTAGCAATAAAGCTCTTTCTGATTCTGATAATGTGGCAATAAAATCGGAACTGGATTGTGCTATTACACCATGGCCATATTCATCTACGTAAACACACGAAAACAACATTAACATTGTACCAGATACTGTAAAAAGGTCAATCCCAGGCACTAGACTTTTCTGACTGGGTATTCGAATTTTGACAGAATGTTGTGGGACTGCTGTACAGGAGTTATTATTAGGGATTATAGATAGCGAAATTTAGTGGTTTGAATTTTAGCATTTTTTTTAAAAAAAGTATAATGGTAAAACACATACGCATTTATGAATGTATTAAAACATATGCTTGTTTGTTGTAAAAATTAGTAATAGTGGGAAAAAAATACTAATTTCTGGATGTCCTTACTTCCGGATGCAGCTATGCTGCTGTTGTGGCTGGTGTATTCTGGGAAATTTTCTTACCCCTTGGTTTTGAGTGTGGTCCTGAAAAATCTCCGCTCCAAGGGGTATATAGCCCTTTCCCTTAGCCCTACGCCTTCACTCTAAAGAGAATTAGGACACCCCTACCCCTTCACTGAATGCACAAAACAAGGGGTAAGGGCTAAGGGGTAGAATTGGGATTGGGCCATAGACTTTCATTAACATTCTCTCTCTACATTTAAAAAAAAAAAAATCAAAGGCCATAATTGATTAAAACGTAAAATGATTATTATTTTGATGGATAAAGCAAGGACAAGAAGTGAAACGCATTTTAAAATGCACTAGGTTTACAATTGTAAAATAATAATATTTAGTATAGCCTACAATTAGACTTTTTGGTGGGTTTGAAACAGACATTTAGGCTGGAATACATAAAATTGTTGCTGTTTTAAAATAAACCACACTTCATTTAACAATTTACTTAATCTTATCGGTACTGTATTTAAAGTTCAATCGTCACATATATGAATAGATTTTCAGCTGACTCGTGGTGAATCGTTACGTCCCTACATATGATGTCTAGGGAGCACATGAAGAGTTTGTATTTATAGCAACAGATTTGACAGCACTGTCTCAGAGGTATATAGAGAAATACAGTGCTGATCAGAGTGGTTGAATCATAGGTATTCTAGCCTAAATTAATAAAAAATATACTTTTATACTTTGAAATGATGCTATAAATAAAACCGCTCACGTCCTTCTTTATAGACATTGTGTAGTTCTTAACATATTGCTGTATTGTTTTCCCGTTAAGTTTCTTTAGTTTTAAATGTATCCTCATAAAATGTGCAGAAACCCTGGGACAGCAATGCAGTTTGAAAATCGCAGAATAGATGCAGAATTGATTTATTGAACGATCTGTTGCTTCCAGTGATGTGAATTTCAAATGACATTATATATTTGCATATTGTGTCATAAATAATATGAAAGGCCCAATTTAGTTTGCCCTGTGTAAATGGAGGAGGTTTAAGAAATCAGAAGGATATCTTATAAAAAAAACACATGAAAGGACAAGTGCGAGTCATTAAACTGACATTGTGAAATATTTTCTGTCACAAACAGATCCCTGGCCCACAGTACTTCTATAACCCTGCACCGATGTGGCCCCACTACAAGAAAAAGAGAGGCATGTTCTTCACCACCGTCTGTGCACCGGCACCTTCTCCACTGTTTGCATACTATGTTGTGCCCAAAACAGCTCCTCAGTTCATTGTGCCTCACGCTGCCCTGCAAACCTGGGGGACGGTGAAAGGGTAAAAAGCTCTAAAGCAATTAACACATACACCTAGTATGTCGGCGTTTCTGAATAATGTGAGACCTATCTGCCACTGCAGGGAACTTTATAGCTTATCATAATGAACTTGAGATATATGTCAAGCATACCAACTGTGTAACATTTATATATATTTTAATACGCCTTTTGCTTTTAACGTATTCGATCATTATTTAGGCTTTCTTTAGTCAAGCGACGTAGTCAATCTGCTCATGCACAAAACACTCGGTTATTTAATCTTTGGCCAAAGTTAGATCGCTGCATACTTGAATTTTTTACTTTTATTTATTTTTTGGAAATTGCAGCTTTTACACCTGCTTGTGAAGATGCTTTACTAACATTTTATTCATATGACCTTTGAGAGTTTTCATGCAATAGAATAGAATGTAAAAACACATTTTTTCAAATATTACCAGCTGTACCTCAGCAAACACCAAGCATTTTCTAATATTTCTATACATAAATCAACTCGCACTGAAGCCAAAGATGTTTGGGAGAGGTTTGGAATTAATTGCTGCCTGTAGATTCAATTCCTGACTATGTGAAATATAATTCACCCTTTCATTTTAAGGATAATCGTATCTGCTCAATATTTAGAGGGGACTGCATTAATAATAACATGCCTTTTAAAAACTATTTATGCTATTCTATGCACATATTTGCCTTTTTTAATGTAATGGTTGTTTTATTGTAATTTATTTAAATACCACTAGGTGGTAGCACACATTGCCAAAAGCCATATTTATACATTTCATCATCTTTCATGTTTTGATTGTACATAATATTTTTTTTTCTGACCTTGCTGGTGTCAGTTTTCTGAAAACTGCATGTAACAGTTTATAGCAGGGATGCCCAAACTTTTTCATATGAAGGTCCAAAAAACAAATATCCCTGAAGATAAATATACCAAACTATTTTACATTAAAGTTGCTATGGGTAATTTCATAATTAATTTCATAATATTGAAAAATAAATAGAAATCTTTACTTTAAATTGTATTAGCTAATGCAGTATAACTTTAATTATAACTTATTGCAATAAAATCATGAACATTTACATTTTTAACACAATGGAGTTCAACGCTGAAGACACCAGGCAAGCAGAATCTGCCTTTGCCTCTATCTGTCAGGTGACAGTGTAGATTTTAAATTAAGTCAGATTAAATGACATCACTTGAATTGAAACATTTAATTGCAGATAGCTTTTTGTAGCTTAACAATATAACAAACAAATAAAAGGGCAAATGAAATTTGAAATGGCAATCGCTAAACCAGGGGTGCCCAAACTTTTTCTTATGAAGGGCCAAAATCCAAACTTGATTGAGGCTAGTGGGCCAAAGGAAAGCGTTGATTTATATTAACTAATACAGTATATATATATATATATATATATATATATATATATATATATATATATATATATATAATTTTTTATTATTTTTTTTACATTTTTATAATGAACTTATTATAGTAAAAACATTAATAAAGGAATGGAGTTACACTAGTTTTTGCCTTGATTTGCTTGCCAATGTCTTCTGCTTAGTCCTCTATTTGTTGTGATGGTATTTACATTTTAAAAACTCAGATTTATTTACATTTAAATTAAACATTTCATTTCAGTTTGCTTTTTTGTAGCTCAGCAATAAAACAAACAAACAAAAAGGGTTACGTTAAATTAGGGCTGGGGGATAAAATCGGTATCAGTATTTATTGACAGAACACCATTGTCAATATCTATAAATAACTTTGATAAGAAGTTTTGCTATGAAGCATATAGTTTTATTAATGTGGTTGTTGGTTTATTAATTGCAGGTGTTGTAATAAATTGCAATATTGCCCATCTCTACGTCAAATTAGAAATGACAATCTCTATTAAAGGCATTGCCCCAACCCTCTATCATTCTCTATGGGATGGTGGGCAAAATCAAAGGTTATATGGGCCAACTTTGGTCCACGGGCCCTACTTTGGGTATCTATGCTCTAAACCATCCCCATCATTCTCCCTCTCAGATTGAATGGCGGGCCAAATCAAAGGTTACCATGGGCAAACTTTGGCCCCCAGGCCCTAGTTTGGGCATCTCTGGGTTATAGTGTCCTCATCTCACTGGTGCTTTCATGAATTCCAACAAATTGTTTTAATAATCTACATTTTGTAGATGTATTTAATTTTTATACAGTAATGACTTATGTACAATATAGCATATTGAATTTCAACACTGGAACTGTACTTTTGGTTTATGCGCATTGTTATATAAATTAATTGTGTGCAGTTTTTGGATGTGAAAATTACCACTTTTACTGCCTTTTGCTCAGTTTTCAACTGTGTATTTATAAATGCTTCCGTTTAGTGTATTTTGAAATGTTTTGTTATGCAGTCACTGTAAATATGGCTCCTGCTTCAGCAAAAGAGCTATGAGATCTTTTTTTCATGACTATGTTCAAATATGTATTTTCTTAATAAAACAATGACAGCTTTTAAAAAAATGTTTGTAGAAATATTTTTTCACCCACCACATTTATTTGATTCCTGAATTAATCACATTTTGTGATTTTTATTTATTTATTTTTTATTTATTTATTTATTTATTATTATTATTTTTTTTTTTATTTATTTATTTTTTTTTAGAATTCTTCGCTGACTAAAATAAACTAATTCTGACTTTTAAACTTTAATGCTTCTTATTAAATCTTTCCATAAAGTCAGCTAATCTTGATGACCTTGAAGAAAGAGAGCCTAAAGAATATTGGATCTCCAAAACATTCCTGGAACTCTGAAAAATGGAAATTCTGTCATCATTTTCCTCTTTTTCTGTTTCTGTTTCAAATTCAGAGTGTTGGTAGCCACCAATTTTTGTAGTATTTTAGTATAGTTATAGATGTTGATGGCTACAAACATTCTTCTAAATACCATTTGATCAACAGAAGAACAAAAAAACCTTAAGATTTGTAATCACTTTTAGGTGATTTAATGAGTAGGTTTTACACTTTTGGGATACCTTCTGAGATCTTCAGTCATCTTAAATCAGGCCAAATGTACAGTATGGTGGAAGCTTCAGCTGGATGTGGTACTCCTCAAAAGCTTATGGACTGAGTTGGATTTAAACATTTATTGGGATGGTTGTTGTAAGTTGTGGTCTACAGGATGCCCTGGCGGAAGGATCCACACGGGACAAGTGCGTCACTTGGCCCAAGGTCATTACGTCATTCCTAGAGGAAGACAGGCATGGATTTCAGTATAGAAATAGATTCTGCTTGGGGTTGAAGGAGGGAGATTGTAAACGAAAAGGAGATGACAACAGACCTTGTGGCCAGGCTTGTATAGTTTCTGACTTCCTGTCCCTCTTGAGTTCATGATGGTTTAATGTTTTGTTTTCCAGGTGGTCCAGCAGGACAAGGGTCTCTTATTTTCAACTTCTTTCAAATATCAAGTGCAGGTTTAAAATAACTACACTATGCTATTAAATGAATTGTGTTTTTTATGTTTTGTGTTAAAAAAGAAGTTTAATCCCAATTTAAAAACACGAATACATGAAGTGCTGTGAACATGAAATAATTGTTAAGTCTATAGCATTGGGTAGTCAATGATTACAGGTAATGTAGATCTTTGTGGGGTCTAGATCTTTGAATGATGGACCCCCATGCTAAGACATAAAGGCATTCTGTACAGCACTGTTAAAACATATTTATTATGGAATTTTAAAATCATTTACATTGTACATTTAGATTCCATCTGTGTGTGTTTTAATCTTTTTCTTAATCATTTTGGTAACCATATTTTCATTTTGATAAATCGCGATAAAGTGTTAAAAAATAGGAGTAAATATTTCCTATGTTGTTTATTTTCTATTATCTTTATTCTATGAATAAAGCTACCATCAGTTGCATATTTGTGTCTTCAAATATTTAGTTTTGTTTTTGTTTGTAAAATAGTTTATTCAAGTTAATTAGAGATTTTTATGATAATCTTTTAATCAGCTCATAATCCCCCAGCAAAAGTTTTCAAAATATATTGCTTAAAATAATGCCGATTATTATCTTATCAGGGCGATGCGGTGGCGCAGTGGGTAGCACATTTGCCTCACAGTAAGAAGGTTGCTGGTTCAAGCTTCGGCTGGGTCAGTTGGCATTTCAGTGTAGAGTTTGCATGTTCTCCCCGTGTTCGCGTGGATTTTCTCCGGGTGCTCCGGTTTCCCCCACATGTCCAAAGACATACGGTATAGGTGAATTTGGTATGCTAAAATTGACTGCAATGTATGAGTGTGTATGGATGTTTCCCAGTGATGGGTTGCAGCTGGATGGGCATCCACTGCGTAAAACAAATGCTGGATAAGTTGGCGGTTCATTCCGCTGTGGCCAACCCAGATTAATAAAAGGACTAAGCCGACAAGAAAATGACAGAATGAATGAATTATCTTATTATTAAAGGTGCAGTAGGTGATTGTCTTCAGAAAAATTTGGTGTGTTGGTTGAAGCTAGAGGATGTGTCTGGGGAGAGGGAGGTCTGTGGTTCTCTCCTAAGACTGCTGCCCCGCGACCCGACCCCGGGAAAGCGGTAGAAAATGAATTAATGAATGATTAAAATAAATGATCTAATTGTATTTATTTGTATTTTTATATTCTGGGTAAGGCATAAGACTAAGGCATCCAATTAAATATTGTCAGGCAGATAATTCCCATAATTCTGATAAATAGGCCAAACTGTCTGTCAGCAAATGGAGATTTGAACAACTTCGCACCCGTTCACGCAGATTCCTGATGTGCTTGACACGAGTGACAGCGGTAAAAACAAATGCTCAATCAAAATCAAAACTTTTTAAAATCCTGAATGAGTATTGGAGTTACTTTTGCACGCTGGAGGAAGGATGACACCATGGCTGAAGTATTTCTTGTAGACAGGTAATGTTAATGTTATTTTTTTAAAGTGTTTTTGTTACGCAAAGCTGCTGTCGATTTTGTTGTTAAGCGAAAGGGCTATGCACAGAGGTGTTGCTCACCAACAAAATCTTCCAGCGAACGATTGATGTGACAATTTTCAGTTTCATAATTTCATAGATTTTTATTTAGTTTAACAACAAAACATAAGTAAACCGCGCTATTCCTATTAGCCTGCTTTACTGGGGTAAAGTTGGTTTTATATTCACAGTGATTCATTTTTGAACATTAACAACATGTGACTTTCTCCCTATATTGTTTACCATGCTACTCTGAATATTCGGTCTGAAATAGCATGTACATTTGGCTTAGTAATAAGTATCCCGCGCTGACCAACGACTAAGCATACAGTAGTCGCTTTAGGACAAAGCTTGTGGGAGAGTGAGACTGATGAGATGAGAGTGATGACAAGTTTTGCTCGCTAACCACATAATTGAAATTGAATTGAAAATATTTTCGCTGGGAATTGTATTATTATAAAGTACTATACAGTTTTTTAACTGGCGAATGACATGATCTGGACCTCTGTCATGTTTAATGTGCGCTTTCGCGAGTTCAGGAGACATATGGCTCTGGATGACAGGGGAGAGATTGTATTTGAAAGATATTATGCTAACCGTCTACTGCACCTTTAACTGCAGAAATACTCCCAGCTATGACCACAGTAGTTGTGGAAAAGGTAGCTGCATGTAACCAAACCTTTAGCTCTGCACTAAACTTGTCTCCCACTAGAGGTGCCCACGTGGACGAATTTACCAGAGTATATATTCATGTCTTGGCTCATCTCCTCAAATGTGCTGAGAAGGCAAACGCTGCATGAGATGACAAAAACGTATTTGTAACAGTTACAGTATATGGAAACTTCACTCTTCTGCGCTTCACCAAACTATCTTCTATCAGTCGCGCGCTTTACCACATCTTGAACTTGGGAACGTGAAAAAAAGAAATGGAAACAAATTAAAAATAAACGCATTTCACATTTAAAGCACGACGATACACTATTTGAAGATGAAGTTGATGTGGTTTATCCACAGTTTACGTAAGAGCGTCTGATAGAGAGCGCCTTCCCACAGACTCAGTCAAATGCTGAGGCGCGTAACAGTCTGAGTGGAGGATCGCAGGTAGGAGCGCGCATTTCGCTCTTCACTCAGCACATCGTGATAATACCTGGTTTCGCTGTGCTATGTCTTCCGAAATTTTGTTAGGAGAAGGGGAAGGACAGGATGGGGAACAAGGCGACTGAGGGCGACAGTGTCGACTGAAAACACGAGCGCGCTATGGAGATGACCGCTCGCTTCGCGCACTTGGAGACCATGGTGGACGGCAGAAACTGCGATGGGCTTGTGAACCACAACGGGGAAACGACGGAGATAAGAGTACCGCTGACCCACATGGGGAAGAGAATGAGTCCGATTGAAGGGATGAACCTTTACAGACTGCGCGACAGAAAGTTCCTGCTGGAGGACAAAAGGCGCCTGTGCGCGTGGGCACTGGGCACCGCGCTGTTGGGTATTCTGCTGATGGTGTTGCATGCTGAGCTGTGCCCGGTAGTTTACCAGCCGGTGAGTACATCTCTCTGTCATTAAGTAGGCTACAGGGTAACGGTAGTAGTGTGCTTGACACAGCAAGTGATGAAACTGATGAATGGAGCATCAACCATTAGAGGGTAAAATTGTATTTAATGAAAAAAAGATTACCCAGATATGAATAAAAACACACTAGTTACACTTACAAATAATAATATATAATAATTTAGCGTTTTTGAAGCAGTAATAAAGTATGATGTGATCTGATGTGTTCATGGAAAAGTTCACCCAAAAATGAAAATATTCTCACTATTTAGGCACCCTCAAGTGGTTCCAAAACTTTAGGAGTTCTTTCTTGTGTTGAACACAAAAGAAGATATTTTTGAAGTATGCAGAAAACCGGTAACCATTGACTTCTATAGTTGGAAAAACAAATACTATGGAAGTCAATGGTTACAGGTTTCCAGCTTTCTTCAAAGGATCTACTTTTGTGTTCAACACAAGAAAGAACTGCAACAAGTGATTAAACTATGACATAATTTTTTGATTTTTTTGATTTTTTTATCGTAGTTACTGTGATAATACAAAAACTATAGTAATATAGACAAATTGCCAATACTGTTCTAAGGTTTACAACTACACCACAGTTTTGTTTTGTTTTTTTGAGTAAAAATGAAAGTATTCACAATTTAGTAAAGTTTTTATCAGTTCATAATGGTTTATACAGTATGCTGTAAAATAAATTAATAAAGAGTTGTAAATATTATATACAGTATAATAGACTTTACTATAGTATGGTTCAAAACATCAGTATATATATATATATATATATATATATATATATATATATATATATATATATATATATATATATATATATATATATATATCTGTAGTGTTTTTTCATTTTTTCATGTGGGGGAACATGTATACTTCACGTTAACTTTATTGAGTATACTTAGGCTATTTATTAACTTTATTAACCACAGCTTGGAACTAAATTAGCCCATTCTCTAGCACATTAAAATGGTTAAGTGTTTCATTTGTGTGACCTACTGTAACTGTGTAACAACCTTTTTAGCAAACATTGAGGTATATTTCCAATTAACTGCTTTTGTAGTTTTATATTGCAGCTTGTGTTATAATATTTGCTGTTCCACCCTAAAGCCCTCTAAGTATATAAGCTGCAACATAGAAGTCTTTAAAGACAGTATGTAAAACTGTGGAAAATGTGTTTTAATAGGCCACTCAATTAAAATAGTAAACACAACAACAAGCCAAGTGTACTTACAATACTAATTACACTACACTGAGTACGTGTACAGGCCATGAAGTATACTCAGGTGTAATTTCATGTAAATTACTAAGAATACAAGCTCGTGCAATAGGCTAGTGGTTAGCGCGCCGACATATGGTGCAGTAGCATGTCAGGGCATCCTGAGTTTGAATCCGGCTCGAGGACATTTTCCAACCCTACACCCCTCTGGCTGCACGGTGGTGCAGTGGGTAGCACATTTGCCTCACAGCAAGAAGGTCCCTGATTCAACCCTTGGGTGGACCAGTTGGCATTTCTGTGTGGAGTTTGCATGTTCTCCCCATGTTTGTGTGGGTTTTTTCTCCGAATGCTCTGGTTTATAAATAAAAACCTTTATAATACTGCATTTTAGTACCACAAAACGTATAATTCAGCACCTGAAGTAACAAACGACAAAAGGATACATATTTCTAAAAAAGCCTCGCTCCAGTGACAAATTTTGCACCTTTTTTTTCGGAGAGTGTATCATCTTCACAAACAGAACATACTAATAAAGCACAACACAGCATGAGCTGTCAGTAAAAACGCCTATGTTATATTTACTTATGATGTCTCTATCAAAACAATACTGTATGCCCAAGCAGTCCAACACAACTTTAGCACACTAACTGATGTGTTGGCCACTGAGGTGCATTGCACATCTTTTCTGTTAGTCAAAAAGTTGTCTATATTTTGCTATTTTTTATATGTTGTCTGATTATTTACATGTTTACAACACTCTTGCAGGCAAATCTGTTTACAGTGTTTTCAGGTATACAATGAAATATTTAATAGAACTAGTAATGCCATAATACCTTGTTTAATCATTTTAGGTACACTACTAGTCAAAAGTTTGCAGTTATTTATTTTTTTTATAATTTTTATTTAATAATTTAAAGAAAATTACTCTGTTCATTAAGGCGGCATTTATTAAATGTAAGTTAAAAAATGGTTAAATTGTTAAATACTTATTTATTGAATATTTATTTATTACTTATTGTATGTAGTTTCAAATAAAATGATTACTCCAGTCATTATTGCTTTTATTACTATTACCATTAATAATAATAACATTAATAATGACAACAATAATTAATATTAGAGTGATTTATGAAGGATCATTTGACTCTGAAGACTAAAGTAATGGAGCAGAAAATTCATCCTTTAAATCACTGGAATAAATTATTAAATTTAAATTATAAACTTCTTGAACAGCTATTTTATAGTGCAATAAGATTTCACAATTGTACAATTTTTACTGTATTTTTTGATTAAATAAATGCAGCCTTGGTGAGTAGGAAAAGCTTATTTTAAAACATTTAAAAATCCTACTGACCCCAAACTTTTGACCAATAGTGTACATAAAAATAGTGTACAAATAATAAGTTTAAACTAAACATTAAATACATAATTTTTCATGTTTATTTTAATATAATAAATAGACATAAATACACAAAATTACTGATTTAAAGGCTTTACTAAAGGTTTATATATTTATTTATAAATTTTAACATTAAAAACAACTCCTCTTTTAGACATTTATAACACACATGTCAGAATAATTAGCCCCCCCTGAATTATTAGGCCCCCTGTTTATTTTTTTCCCAAATTTCTGATTAACGGAGAGAAGATTTTTTTTACACATTTCTAAACATAATAGTTTTAATAACTCATTTCTAATAACTGATTTATTTTATCTTTGCCATGATGACAGTAAATAATATTTGACTAGATATTTTTTAAGACACTTCTATACAGCTTAAAGTGACATTTAAAGGCTTAACTAGGTTAATTATAGGTTAGCTAGGCAGGTTAGGGTAATAAGGCTAGTTATTGTATTGTATTTTTTAAAATTAAAAACTGCTTTTATTCTAGCCGAAGATATTTAAAGAGAAAAAAAATTCAAAGGGGGCTAATAATTCTGACATCCACTGTATTTGACTTTTCCCCCCTTAGGTTGCTTATGAATCAGATCAGCCATCTTCAGCCATTTATATGATCATCTCCCAATAGAATGTTCACCATTAAATTTTTTAACTGTAATCTATGTGAATCTAATGTCATATCAGCTTCTATTTTCAAGGAAGTGTTTGCATCCTTGAGTTCGGTCGTTACAGCCATCGTTAATAGTTCTTTGTCAAATGGAGCTGTACCAGCTAGTTTTAAGCATGCTGTGGTTCACCTTTTTCTTAAGAAGCCCTGTCTTGATCCATCGATCCTTAGTAATTTTAGACCTATTTTTAAGTTATCATTTATCTAAAAACTGTTGGAGAGAGTTGTATTCAGCAGCTGTATTCTTTTATTAGTATGTGTAATGTTTTACACTTTTCAGGCAGGATTTAAACCACTGTACAGTACAGAAACTGCATCGTTGAAGGTCAGCAATGACCTTTTGCAAATTCCTGACACTTGTTCATGTGCAGTGCTTGTTTTACTCAGTTTGAGTGCAGCATGTGACACAATTGATTATAGTATTCTATAACATCAGCTGGAAAGGTGATGGGCATACAAGGTGTTGTCCTGCAGTGGTTGGCTTCCTCAAAGACAGAACTTTCTTAGTGAGCATGGACAAATTTTCTCCTTCCTTGGCTTCCTTGCCATGTGATCGTGTGCCTCAAGGTTCCATTTTAGGTCCTCATCTCTTTTCTCTTTATATGATACCGCTTTGGTGCCATTTTTAGGAAATATATTTTTTCCTACCGGCGCGGTGGTCCAGTAAGTAGCACTGTCGCCTCACAGCAAGAAGGTCACTGGTTCGAGCCTCGGCTGGGTCAGTTGGCATTTCTGTCTGGAGTTTGCATGTTCTCCCCATCTTCACATGGGTTTCCTCTGGGTGCTCCGGTTTCCCCCACAAGTCCAAAGACATGCGGTATAGGTGAATTGAGTAAGCTAAATTGTCCATAGTGTATGTGTGTGTGTGAATAAGAATGTATGGGTATTTCCCATGAATGGGTTGCAGCTGAAAGGGCATCCACTGCGTAAAACATATGCTGGATAAGTTGGTGGTTCATTCCGCTGTGGCGACCCCAGATTAATAAAGGGACTAAGCCGAAAAGAAAATAAAGGAATGAATAAATTTCTCCTAACACTGTTATTCAGATGAATTAGCTGCCATTTAAAACTGATAATAGTGGGTCCTTGATTGTGCTCTGTGACTGTTTTGATAAAATGTTCTGGATGGATAGCTAATAATTTTTGCAGCTAAACGAAAACAAAATCAAATTTTTGATTTTGAATTTCCTTTACCGTGGCCTGCCTCAGAAGACCATTTCTTGCTTTCAAATTGTTCAAAATGCCACAGCAGGGCTTCTTACTGGAACAAAAAAGAGGAACCACATATCACCTATTTTAGTGTCTTTACATTGGTTTCCAGTAAAGTTCAGGATTGTTTTCAAAACAGCAGTAAATGTGTACAAGGCATCATCTGAACTTGCACCAAATTACATTAGTGACACTCTGATTCTCTGCACATCTCAAAGATTACTTACCAGCGTCTTCTTACAGTCCCATGTTGTCATTGTAAAACTAGGGGTGTTTTTTCAACTGCAGATTCGAAACTTTGGAATAGGTTAACTGAGATTGGTTCCTTTGCTGGCCAGTTTTGAAACTGCTCTCAAATCTTATTTGTTTTCACTGGCTTTTGATCAAGTTCCCGTTCCATAAACAGTTGATGTCAGAATTATTAGCCACTCTTAATTATTAATGTTATCTTTGCCATGATGACAGTAAATAATATTTGACTAGATATTTTTTAAGACACTTCTATACAGCTTAAAGTGACATTTAAAGGCTTAACTATGTTAATAAGGTTAACTAGGCAGGTTAGAATAATAATTAGGCTAGTTATTGTATAATAATGGTTTGTTCTGTAGACTATCGGGAAAAAAAATATAGCTTAAAGGGGCTAATAATATTGACCTTAAATTGTTTTTTTTTTTTAAATTAAAAACTGCTTTTATTCTAGCCAAAATTAAACAAATAAGACTTTCTCCAGAAGAAAAAATATTATCAGACATGCTGTGACAATTTCCTTGCTCTGTTAAACATCATTAGGGAAATATTTAAAAAAAGAAAAAAATTCAAAGGGGGGCTAATAATTCTGACTTCAACTGTAAATGATCCATGCTTTTATTGATTTTATTATTGTGGTTTTACTCCGTTGCTTTTAAATGTGCTATAGAAATACATTTAGACCACTATTAATCTAAGTTTTATTAATCTAACCAGTTTTAGTATGAAGTTGTCAACATGAGTGACTGAATAGTTTTAACACTGCCTGAAAACTAATCGGTTTGTTCATCCACAGTATGTATTTATGTTTCTCGTCTATGTTGCCCTATAAAGTTTCCTGCAATTATTTTTGGTTCACACTGCTTCAAACTTATTTTTGATCTACTTAATCTGAAGTAAGCATAGCCTACTTCTGCGAGTGTGACGGTGTATTTAAACCTACCATTCTCATGGAAACCAAATTATACAGGAAAAGCAGCTATTTATGCAAGTTTTTCCACATTTTGTCCCCCTTCCCTTCAGCTGCTCAGACTGCCTATTGCATCTTTCCACACCATTTAGTGCATAATTAGCGCCTGTTTGAATAATGGATTTGAGTGTTGACCTCAAACGGGACATAAGCACTATGCTGATTTTCACGTGTTATCCTACCCACATACTTCGGTGAATGGAGTGGGCAAAACAAACTTTAGCCTGACCCCCCTGTAAGCTTAGCTCACTGTTTTATTAATGTTGAGTGTACTGAGTTCATCCACGTTAAAATGAATTCTAAGAGACCATTAACTGTGGTTCCAAAACAGTGTTTAGGAGGTTCCAAAACAGTGTTAGGAGCTTTTATAATGTGTGATTATAATTACTCAATACAACAAAGAAAACAAAACTAACTATTTTAGAAATTAATTATATGTAATAAAATGTAATGACACAAGGAAAAAGTATTGAATGCAGGAAGAAAGGGAGGTGTAAAAAGGTATGGAAAGCCCGGACCGCAGCTGAAATCTCTTTGTTTTTAGAAAGCAACTCTGCCATTTGTCGGTGTAAATGAATATTACCTGCTTCAGTCTCAACACCTACATTACCAGACGATGAAGATGGACATTTCAATATGACAATGATTCAAACTAAGCACAGTCAAGTAAACTCTAAATGAGTTTCTTGATTGAAAAAGAAAATAAAACTGCTAGAATGACCTAGTCAACTACCTCACCTGAATCCAATTAAAAATAAGAACTAAAGATCAGAGACGAGACCCACAGAATGGCCTAGTTAACTACCTTACCTGAATCCAATTAAAAATAAGAACTAAAGATCAGAGATGAGACCCACACAACCAAAAAGATTTGAAGACTGTTGAAGTATGTAAAAAAAAAATCACACCTGTGTCTAGGCAGGAGTTTAGTCAATAAAAGAAATGCATGTGTTGGATGACTTTTTACAGGATCAGTTCTGTGTGAGCCTTTTTTCAATGTTCTAAAATATTCGTTAAACAAACTATAAGCACAACAGCACAGCTTACATGTTAAAATTGTAAAACCGAACAAAAGTGTCTAGGACTTATATAGGAGTTGATCAAAAATAAAATAGCCTAAATCAATGAAATCTATAATTTCATTAGTTAACACTTGAAGTAACCTATTTAGAAAGCATTTTTATTTGGTGTGGTAGTCTACTTTTAATTAGATTGACAAAACACACAGTAGATGAAAAGGGTAGAATGTGGACAAAATCCTGGTATTAAGGTGCATTTTTGTTGCTCTGATTACACGTGGACCTAAGGAACACATTATTGTTCACACAAGGCTTTTTTAAAGCTTTTATTTGTCCACTTGTGATCAGACCGATGAAAATGAATCTATAATGCCAGGTACTGTACAAACAGGGCCATAGACACTGTTAAGTTGTTTTGTGGTTATTTATTTGGTGTTGTGCAAAGAACTGCAAGAAAATAATAACATTTTTGTTTATAATATGTGCCTGTTAATATCATGAGTGTAAAAAAGAACAAAAGTTGTTGGTGTCATACTGCCCAGCAATCATTTTACCTAGAAACTGTAGTCAAATGTGTTAAAATACATTTATGCAGTTTCACAACAATGTGGAATGAAGCATTTATTTCCATTGAGTCTGTGTTGCAGACTTCCCACTTATAGCTGTAAAACACTATGTTTCATCAAATACAGTGACCAAAACAGGCAAATTAAGATGGCAAAAACAATAGATATTAGAACAGCCACTTGTGTCTATTGTTTTTGCTTCCTTAAGTAGATTGTTTTTGTTTCATCTCCTCTGTTCCTTTTCTTACTGGCTCATTAATGGAGTTCTCATTTCGTTTCCCCATTCATCAGAATCTCTGTCTCCAGAATTGTCTGGTTTCAAGATTAATTAATGTGTATTTTACGTCATTAGTGGTCTGAAAAGGAAATTAATTACTGGCCAATAATTTTTTTTTGTTGGATGAATTATTTCAGACATGTGCTCCCACAGCTGACGTGTGCTTTGGAAGAGTTTATGTTAAAGGGAAGACAAGATGTCAACAGTGTGGCAGTATTTTACCCTGAAAAAAAAGACGGCTTGAGAATTGCAATTTCTAAATGATTTTGAGGAAAGAAATGTTAGTTTTACTGCATTTGTTTGATTTTGTTTTTATAATCAGGGTAAGAAAAATTCATATCAACATGCAAATGTATCAGCACACCATCAAAATAAATGTACAAAACTTGTCACTAGGACAGAACCTTTTCAAAAGGTGCACATTTGTGCTTTTAAGGTTCTTTTTTGTACCTTTAAAGTACTATGAGGTACACATTTCTACTTTAAAAATATTTCTGTTATGATAACTCTCTGTTAAAAAAGGATATATAGGAATGTTGATGTGTTTTTTCTTGGTGGCATAGATCTGCTATCCTGCTGCTGTTTTGATAATTATGGCAGAGCAAGTACCAAGACTTGCTACAGCTAGTATATTTACAGACATGCATATTGAGAATTTAACAAAATTCTGCTGCAAACATAATATACATGTAACCCCTGGAGCAGACCTAAAGAGGGGGAGCTGGGGTGGAGGGTGGTCCCTGAAAATGCATCACACATTGCTAGCATAAAACTGAGGCATTTCAAATGTTAAGGAACAAGCTCATTGGCTGCTAGGGCAACAACAACCAATCACCTGCGCCATGTAGTTGATGATGTAGGATCAGGTTTGGTGTAATCAGTCTGCACACAGAGTTTCATGACAGAAATTTGTATTCATTTAAAACACAAATGGGCACCTTTTGAAAAGGCACCGGCCTAGTGACAGGATTTGTACCATTATTGTTGAGAGTGCATATATTGTATATTGGTTATTGGTAAAAATTCCAAATATGAAGAGTTACCAGGTATTGGACAAAATTTCCAATGCTGTCCATCCTTAAGCAAAGCGTCCACTAATAGTCTAAAACAGTGTTTCTCAACCATGTTCCTTGAAAACCACCAGCACTGCATGTTTTGGATGTCTCCTTTGTCTGTCACAATCATTTCAGGTCTTTCAGTCTCTGAGTCAGGTGTTTTTGGTTAAAGAAACATAGAAAATTTGCAGAGCTGGTGGTCCTCCAGGAACCTGGTTGAGAAACACTGATTTAAAGACTGCTAATTGGCAACAGAATATCTAAAGAGGACCATCACAGTAAAATGTTACTTCCAAGTCTAGTTATATTGGTATAACATAATGAATTTAAGTTAGTTCAGTGATTGTTTAATTAGTTAAATTTTCTAGATGAAATCTGCTCTATTCTGCCAATTTTACAACAAGATATCTGATTTATAGAGTTAACTCAGCAAGTATTTGGTTTGTGTATATTTAAAATAGATCAAATAGATGTCCAAATATACATGTCTTGGCTAAAACAAGGCAAAATTTGGTCTGTCAGTAAAAATCAAAATAGATCTCTAGTCCAAAAATAGTCATCAAAAAGAAAGGAAAGAATGGTTGCAGATGTGGAGTCTGTCTAATCCGTCTATTTGATGACTCGTCTATTTTTGGACTATTGTTATGTCTATTTGATTTTTACAGACAGCCCAAATTTAGCTTTGTATTAACCAAGACATCTATGTTGTCAACACCAATAGCATTGTAGGGAGTGTGCTGGCATATAGTACTATTACATATCAGGCATCCCAAGTTCGAGTCCTGGTTTGCAGTTTCCCGATTCCAAGCCCCCATCTGTCTCTCTTTCATATGCTGTCATTATAGGTTTGGATGTCTATTAGACATCTGCTTGGTGGGATCATACTTTTTGTTATGACATTTGTAATGCATTTCGCTACATATTTTTTTGTGTTGTATTATTTTAGTGGCATTGGTATGGAACGCCTGCTAACAGAACGATCTTCCAGGCATAATTTAAGCACACTATTCTCTTGGAAAACTGGTTATGCAGGAAAATTGGCTATTTATGCTAGTTTTTCCACATTTTGTCTCCCTCCCCTTTGTGCTGCTCACACTGCCTACGGTCATATTGCATCTTTCCACATCATTTAGTGCATAATTAGCGCCTGTTTGAATAATGGATTTGAGTTTTGACCTCTAATGGCTTGATTTGGATTTTCATGCACTATCCTAGCATGCTGGTATTTTTGCCATTAGAAAAGCCTCCAGTCTTAAAACAGATCCTTAAAAAATGTTAAATTGCTGATTATGTCATGCCTTATTCAGTAGGAGACATTTTATTTAAAGCAAGTTATGAATCAGAACAATAGTACTTAAGTTTAAGGTTGGTATTTCTATTAAATGTTCTAATAACTGCTGTTTTTTTCAGTTTTCACTTTGAAAAGTAGTATAAGACTGTACATTTTATTGTTATTCAGTCTCATTATCTGTTTTTTCTGTTCTCTCCAGGGATCCATATATGCCCTCTCCATAAACGGTCTCATTAGTTTCTCCACTGGTTGTCTGCTCATTCTCATCATCGCCTTTCATTATAAAGACATCAGAGTGAGTTTTTTTCTTGTTGTTGCACAAATCTGACTGTGAATTGAATTGAATGACTGACCATATTAACCATCTTAATCCTTATTATGCATTCAAAATCTGTGTACTGCTTTTGCATTCTGGGTCTTTTTGAAACAAAGATTATAGATTTTTATAAAACAGCCAATTTAAGCACTCCACTGGCTTCCTATTAGTTTTGAGTTTAATTTTAAAATTACTTACTTATTTACATCCTTAACTGAATGGTCTGTGTCTTCAATATTTGTCTGAAATTTAAATTAAAATTTTAAACTGTGCACTTCTTTGACCTCTGAGATTAAGAATGCAGAATCCCTGACTGTTTTTAAATCATTACCTAAAACTTAATTTTGGAGGATCGCTTTAATGTGATTTGAGATGTTTTTATTATCTTGGTTTAGTTTTGCTGTCTAGTTTTTATGCATGTATTGTTGTGTGTATTTTTTAGCTTTATTATTATTATTAATATTATTATGGCAGCACGGTGGCTCAGTGGTTAGCACTGTTGCCTCACAGCACCTCACCGAGCCCCAGCTGGGTCAGTTGGCATTTCTCTGGGTGCTCCGATTTACCCGCGGTCCAAAGACATGCGGTATAGTTGAGTAACCTAAATTGGTAAATAGTGTATGTGTGTGAATGCGAGTGTGTATGGATGTTTCCCAGTGATGGGTTGGAGCTGGAAGGGCATCCGCTGCGTAAAACATATGCTGGATAAGTTGGCGGTTCGTTCCGCTGTGGCAACCCCAGATTAATAAAGGGAATAAGGCGAAAAGAAAATGAATGAGTGTATATTATTATTCATTCATTCATTTTCTTTTCAGCGTAATCCCTTCAATTATCAGGGGTTGCCACAGTGGAATAAAATGCCAACTTGTATTTTACGCAGCGGATGCCCTTCCAGCCACAACCCATCACTGGGAAACACCCATACACTACGACCAATTTAGTTTACCCAATTCACCTATAGCACACGTCTTTGGACTGTGGGGGAAACCCGAGCACCTGGAGAAAACCCATGCCAATATGGGGAGAACATGCAAACTCCACACAGAAATGCCAACTGACCCAGCCTAGGCTCGAACCAGCGACCTTTTTGTGTGAGGCAACAGCGCTACCCAGTGCACCACCGCGCCACCTATTATTCATTCATTAATTCATTTTCTTTTCAGCTTAGTCCCTTTATTAATCAGGGGTTGCCACAGTGGAATGAACCGCCAACTTATCAAGCATATATGTTTTACACAGCGGATGCCCTTCCAGCCTCAACCCAACACTGGGAAACACCCATACACACTCTTTCACATACATACACTACGGCGAGAACATGCAAACTCCACACAGAAATGCTAACTGACACAGCCGGTTCCCGAACCTTCTTGCTGTGAGGCGACCGTTCTACCCACTGCGCCACCATGACCCCCCTGCCCCCCTATTATTATAATCATTATTATGTATAATAATAATACAAGTTTATTATTATATATATATATATATATTTTTTTTTTTAATAATACAAGTCTATTACTACTACTATTATTATTATTGTTATTATAATTAAGACTTTTCAACCAAATTCACACTTCATCAGCAGTGTGGATGTTTCTGTTTTTATTATTCTATTGTTTAGTTCACCCCTTTTTTATGAACTGAAATACTGAGAAATGTTCATAAATTTCTAATTAAACAGGAACCACACCATACTGTGACTAATTTGAGCTGAAACATTGTTTTCAGTATTTTTTGCAATATTTATTAAAAATGTTATTTCATTATAGGATTGTTTACAATTTATAAGAGCAGGTAATGTTCCAATTGCCTGTCCTAACCCAAATTGCCTTAATTTTTTCCATAGAATGAATGGGATGAACACAGTTATTTTGAATGACGCTGAATATTTTAACTCATGGTTGCTGAAAGCAAACTTAAACTTGAAATGAAACTTTCACTTTGAGATGGAGAAATGGGTGTACAAATACATTAATTAGCGAAAATTTGCGAAATATCTATATGATAAACAAAACAACCAATAAATCTTAGAAAAAAATGTATTTTGAGAAAAAAATACTGTCATGGTTTACCTGCCCTTCACTTGCTCCAAACCTGTTTAAGTAAAAAATTTTAACAAAATAAGATATATTGAGAAATGTTGGAAACTGGTAATCATTTACTTCCATGGTATTTTTATAGTATGAATACTATGAATGCCAATGGTTACAGGTTTTCAGCATTCTTTAAAATATATTCTTTTGTGCTCAACAGAAAAAAACAACAACTAATTATTAAATGATTATTTACTCTCCCTTAAACACTTAAGTGAATGTAATTTTTGAATGAACTATGCTATTAAAGCATATGAAAAGTTACAATAAGCGCACATTATAAAGTTTAAAGGCACAAATTGCCACTCCTATGGTTTCAAAAGCCATATGATTCCAATCCTTTTGTCTGACAAAAAGAATTGTGTTTGTACATATTATGAAAAGTAAAAGAAAAGTACAGAAATATAGTCTTTAAAATATGTAGTAAAACATGTTTTATTAGTTCCTTTAAGAATATTTTAATTCCCTTTAAGTGTCTTCTAGTGTCTTCTGTTGCAATATCTTACTGATTGAAAGGAAATTTGATGTGTTGTGTTGACAGAGAGCATACCGTGTGAGCACACACTAACGTTAAAATGTTGCTAGCAATAAGATACACTGTTGGGATATGTTTATCTTATGATGTGTCATGTCTTGTCCCTATAAGAGGTGTTAAAGATCAGACAGAAGATCAGACAGTAACTCAATACATTAGGACTCAATATATGAACTCAGCTTCATAATGGTAAATATGGCAGTTTCGACTACAGTTCTTCACTGTGGGTGTACATGTACTGTATGTTGGTTTGGGATAAGTAAGAATAACTGAAAAACAAAAAACTGATTGAGGCCAGGGGAAAAAACCTGACTGAATATTATTTAGCCACAAATTCAGAAAATGTTTGATGGCAATGGATCTACAAGTGCACTATGCAGATAAGAAGGGTGAAGTTTATCTAAACTCGTCACACTGAAACAGCAAGATGAGGCCAGAGGGACCATAGGTTTTTAAAGATGTAAAACAAGGCACACTTCACCCAGTTAAATTCTTAGTGTGAACTTAACTGAAAGCAAAGAACAAACAGGAACAGAATAATTTAGAATCAAAAACATGGGAAACTGAGTAAGAATGAAACGAAATATACAAACTGTCGTCTGTTACTGTTTACAAAGTACATAGTGGAAATGATTGTTTGAAATGTATCCTGTTTGTTACACAGTTCTTATAGTATGATCTTGATTACCTTAAGATAACTTTTGACCTTGATCATTGTATATATCTTGTAAAATATGTACATAAAAAACAAAGCACTAAAGCATCTTTTTTTATCAACAAAGGCTTACTGAAAAGCTTTTTTAACCGCATGTCATGACCATTAACTAAAATCAAAGAACTGTGAAACAAATCTGTAAGACTTTTATACACAAATAGATTATTTGTTTTTAGAAATGAAAAAGATAAAGGTACACTGCCGGTCAAAAGTTTGGGGTCAGTACAATTTTTAAATGTTTTAAAATAAGCTTCTCCTGCTCACCAAGGCTGCATTTATTTAATAAAAAATACAGAACAAATTATACAATTGTGAAATGTTATTGCACTATGAAATAACTGTTCAAAAGAAGTTTATAATTTAATTTAAAAATTTATTCCAGTGATTTAAAGGATGAATTTTCAGCTTCATTACTCCAGTTTTTAGTGATACGATCCTTCAAAAATCACTCTAATATTAATTATTATGATATTACTTATTATTACTTATTATATTACTTATTCTTATTATTAGTAGTAGTATTAGTAGTAGTAGTATTAATGGTAATAGTAATAAAAGCAATAATGACTGGAGTAATAATTTCATTTGAAACTACATACAATAAGAAAGTAGTTATTTTTAAATTTTAATAAATATTTAACAATTTAACATTTTTTTTACATTTAATAAATGTCGCCTTAATGAACAGAATACTTTCTGTAAAAAAACATGAAAAAGGTGGTAGCGTATATAAAAAGAATTGAGGAGAATCCTTTACTGCCATGCATAATCTGAAATTGTGTAATCAATAAAAAAGCTGTCTGAATATTTTAAAAGGTAATATAATTTTATTTAATTCCAAATACTTCATTTTTGGATTCTGATTATGTAATCCTGCTATGTATCATCCCAGAACTGGATGGGTCAAAATGTGTCAAAGACGAGAAGTCATATTATTGTGTATGCATCAATTTTTATTTTAAAAAATACACACAAAGCACAGTAAAGGGCACCTATGATGAAAATCATCTTTTCATGTAATCATGTAAGCTGTTTGGACAGAACTGTATGATATAGTGTGTCCACAGTCATATTGGAGTAATAGAAACACAATAAGTCTCTTTTTTAAAATTTCCTGATGTTAAAATTGGATCCAAATCCCTCCTATTTTGAGGCTGACCGCAACGTGACTTAGTGCAGTTTCCCCGCCCACCGAATTGATTGACAACCGCTTATTAACAAATCTCCGTAGTAACGCGTATGATCATATCAGCAAGATAGGACGTGCGCAAAGCTACCGGGATTAAAAAATCTGTTCAGCTCTCTGTGATCATCAGGGGCGTTGCTAGACAATAATAAAAAAAAAAAAAAAATATATATATATATATATATATATATATATATATATATATATATATATATATATATATATATATATATATATATATATATATATATATTTGTATATTTTATTTATTTTATAAATATTTATTATAAATAAATGTATTCTTGTTATTATACAATTATTATTCTAAATAATCTTAAATGTAACTGGAAAAGAATGTTTAGACAAAACTGGAGTGATGCTAAGATCATTTAAGAAATCTTTTGCATAAATATTAATTTAATTTGAATGAAATTCTATAGACAATTCAATAAAATACAAATAAAAAGATGTTTTATAGATTTATCTGTTGTCTTAGACTTGACACATGGCAGATAATTAGGTTTATTAAGTCTTTAGCTCCCTGACTCCTCATCCCTCCTTTTTGCTTCATTCAAAAAAATCAGGAGGCATGCTTAGTAAGATCACCGTCATATTGTTTAAACTTTAGTTTTGTCAACTAGCTAAACAAAAAAGGCTGTTACGCAGGTTTTACAACGCATGAGAGACGCGTCACAAGTAAGTAGCCTGCTTTTTTGGCGCGCATGTTAACTACTGGGACTCGCACCGGCAGAAGAGCAGCGCTTGAGAGAGGCGCACACGCGGAGAGGCGCAATTTCTCTGCGCACACGCGGAGATGCTTCAGTATGCTTTTTTATTAAACACACTGCTTTCACCAGCTTTGGTTTGGTTGCACATAGAGAATATCGTTTTTATTTCGGAATCACCACTCTTAATAAATACACATGCATATGAAGTAAATCATATATCAATGCATTTACTGGGGCACTGGAGATTTTTACTGTGGCACGTGCCCCAGTGAATTGGGTCTAGCGACGCCCCTGGTGATCATCATCAATTGTGATCAAGAATGAGTTTTACAATATTTAGAAGATTTTTTAAACAGTGCATGTTTGTTATGTATTACTGCGATTTTACTGACTTTATCACCTCAGCCGCATGTCAGTACAATTATAAAAGAAGACACTTCACTCCCGGTTTGTGGACGTTAAATCAGGTTTATTTTGTACATTAACACTACGGATATCCATACAGCAGTGGATATTAATCCTGTCACATTAGCCATGCAAAAACAGTGCAAAGTTAAATGTGTGCGCTGTGTGTCCACTGTGTGTGTGTGTGTATGTGCGTGCGTAAACTTAACATAACGACATTACATGTGACTCATCATTGCAGAAAGGCTTGAATAAACTCCACCAATACACCAAATAATCATTGGGAAAGTTCTTCAAATAATCATTGTAGTATTTCTCACAAACAATATGTGAGATCTGCTTTCTTCTTGTCTGTCACTGTGCTGTTTATCTGACGTTGCCAGAGATGGAGACACTCTGACAGGCACGTGGGAGCGGTGGGCGGGGAGAACTAGCATTAAAGGCACAGGCAACAAAAACAGCTACATGGTGTTCAGAGCAGAAAATTCCAATATTCTAAAATGTATAATAAATAATCTGATTTAAAAAAAACTGTAAAAAATTTAAGCTGTTTTTACACTGCTTTAAAGTTTTGATGCCTCAAATCCTCTTTTCATCTTTGACCCACATATACATTAGTGTAACAGAACAGAGAACTCCTTTCATGTGAATGTCTGTCTTCTGCAATCTGATGTGCTTTGAGAAAGCCTGACATTTGGCCAAAAGCTTAGTCTTAAGTGCCTCAGCACATGTCTCCATCAGACCACTCTGCCAAGACATCACCTGCTTTTACACGATCTCACATCTCCAACAGTTCACCCCAACCCCCACCATGCTCCCTGCACCCACAAACCCTTTACTGTTTTCCCATGGGACTCATATTGCACCCATCAGTGGCCCTCATCCTAAAAGTTAATCGCTCATTCTCTAAATTTCTGCAGCACAATTAACTGACTGTAACTGTAACTAACTGTATTCCAGATGATGCTCAAAGATTCTGATGTTGTTTCAAAAGTAGTGTT
The DNA here is from genome assembly GCF_903798145.1 of Danio aesculapii. Lineage (NCBI taxonomy): Eukaryota > Metazoa > Chordata > Actinopteri > Cypriniformes > Danionidae > Danio > Danio aesculapii. The sequence continues at coordinate 31,201,021 of NC_079450.1, forward strand.
CCGTATTGTTCTAAGCAGTGTTGATTCCTATCAAATAAGGAACTTGTGCAAGCACATGTTGCGTATATTCGGTTATCAGCAGCATACAACAGGCTAAACCCAAATATATGAACAAAATCAATATTTATATTTATGAATTATTCAAATAGATATTATACAGGGGTGGACACAGCTATTTCAAGGGGTAAAAACAAACACAATACACTCATACAGTAGAAAGAATAAATTAAAGAATGAATTAGAGACAGTTGAACACATTTTTTTTAAAGAAAGCTTAAGAACCAAAGCGATAAGATGTAGCATGTGTATGTTATATCATAATCATAATATGTAACCTACTAATTCAGACAACTAAAGTCATTGAACACTTACAGCTAGTCCACACCTAAATGTTTGTATAGGTCTACTTTAACCTATACTATATGGTATGTTCATGTAATACTAGCACAGATTAAAGCATAATAGATGACTCTTCATTTACAAATATATGCAAATCCTCACTGTATTTTCTGTGTCGCATTAAAAAAACTGTTGCAAAATGACAGCATTTCTATTTTATTATGAGACTAAAAGTCTTGCGACAAGTCATTCCAAAAATCATGGCGATAGACACTAGGTTTACTCATATCACAGTTGACACTAGGCATGGGCCGGTATAAGATTCTGACAGTATGATAACCTTGGATAAAAACATCACTGTATCACTGTATTGAGATTATTGCTCTAAAATACGTTCTTTTAAAATGTCTGGTTAAAACACACAACTTTTTCCCTGTTTAAAAACAATATATTTTATTTTTTGAAAGATTTAAAATATTTGGGAGCAGTAAACATGTCAGGCTAAATAATTCAAATGAATCATCGACTTCTGCTGTTTTAGTTTTAAAAACACAGATTTCTTTACAATTTAAAACGGCATCTTTTGATGTCTTTTCTGCTGGAGATACTGTTTTCCTAAAAAACAAAACAAAAAAATGTAAATAAAAAATCTTACACATACCTTAGAAACGGTATTACAGAAAATTTTGGCGGTTTTAAAACCATGACTTTTCCAAACAAACCTTTGTTCAAACAAACTAACAACAAACCGCGGTATACCTTGAAAACATTTATCATCCCATGCCTAGTCGACACTATTATTTTTTCATTGATGGAGACGGATACCTCCTATATGCAGTTTTAATTTGGTATAATGATATTAATTAAATGAATTATAAAGGCCAAATTCAGCACACAGTTTGTAAAAAATATGTTCTGTGCACAGGCAAGCAGATCCCACAGTTTGAACACAAAAGAATAACAAAGTTTCTGATAAAACCAACTCCTCCCATTAAATGGATGGATGTGGATAATGGACAGTGGGAATTGTGCCGTTATATTTGATGTGGTACATAAAAACCCTTTTTGTCTTCTGCTATGAAATCCATAAAAAAATGTTCATCTTTTTTTTGCCACTGAGGTCTAAAGATGATCTGAGTTGTGGAAACTGGAACAACTGTGTTGGAGGAGTTCTAAATGATGGACAGGAGATTTGGATGATTATGATATCATTGGTACTGATTTTTCTCAACATGATCCAAGGAATGTGTCAAGACCAGTTAATGCATTGCAAACTATGAATTTCCTTTGGGGTTTACATACAATAACATAACTCTAGTTCAAATTACTCTCTTTCTTAATAGATTATAGTACAGAAATTTCTGTTACAGTGAAAGTATTGTACTGATTACATGCTCATTTCAAGTTTTTGTGCCTATTTTTGTCACAGTCAGTTGATTATTCAAGACATGTTTATAATTATCTCTGCAGTGAATCCCACATTTATATAAGTATGTCACTATACCAAAACTTTGCAGCATGAATACAGCGTTTGTTTCTAGTAGCATCATAAAAAAACAGACCTTCAATTCAAAATCTAAATGGATTCTAATTCTTAGTGGGAGCCCTAAAAGTGGTCTCTTACTTCAGTTTTTTGCGAGCTCACTCAGTCCCATTATAACCAATGAAGCTCTCTATACTGTCTATGGATCTCTTATTTACATTTTGTCTACACTGTGTTGTTTTAATAAGGTGAAGAATGAGTATGCAAGACTTAGTACTGAACAAAACTAGTGTCTTGGGTGGTGAGTAGATTATGCCAATTTGAACACCTATGATTGGCCAGTGCATTTAAAAGAACAACAGATATGCCTGTGATTGGCTGCTTTACTCAACGCTACATGTGATGTTGTGAATAGAGACTTCTGATGCACTTAAACACAAATACACACTTGAGTTTTTGCCAATTCCGTTTCAGCAATTTGCAATTAATACTGCATCAACTGAGGGTCATTTGGTGTAGGACCAGACCTAGTATAAAATTAAATGGTTAAATGTTAGTGTGAGCCTTTTCTTTTGGCAATAGCCTCTTGAATGAGGAAACCTTTTAAGTGCTGAGTGTCAAATGTTTTCAGATCTTTCAGCAGCTGGAACCAGTACAGTAAATGCAGTGGAAAAATGTAGACAAATTACAATTACAATCTAATTTTGTTTCATGTATTCCTCAAACTGCCGAGCGCAATCCAAGTGGAGTGTTGATTGATATGGTGTTACTCATTTTCAGCTCGAAGTCATGTTTAATTTTTTTGTGTGTCGTGTAATTAATGAGGCGTTCATGTGTGATTTATGGCTCCGAGTAGTTTCACTGACACACTTGTCCTTCACAAGCAAAACAGTTTACAGCTGGACGTCCTATCAGGGAGGGCAGGGCTGTGTTTGTTTTGGCTCGGCTGTTCCAGTGAATCAAGAACGTCTCGCTGGCTCTCTCGTCTATGCCATACTTTGTTAATCATTGCTTCCTTATGAGATCAATCAAGTGATCCTCTTGTTGATACACATCCTGCCTCTGTTTTTCTTTCCTCTCTTCAAGCTTTTCATCATTGACCACAACCAGGTGGACTGGCGCATTGCCATGACCAGCAACCGGGTGCTTGGCATCTCCCTGGAGCTTATGGTCTGCGCCATCCATCCCGTGGCCATCTACCTGAGGCCAGACGGGGAGGACAAACACGGGAGGAAACCGGAGCAGAATTCGTCAACCCCACTGTGCTTGTCGTCCAGTCACAGAGAAGTCATGCTGGATGTGGAGCTGCTGCTGTCGGCCCTCATGTTCTTGAGACTGTATCTGGTGCACAGAGCTGTCCTGTTACACAGTAAAGTGCTCCTCAGCGCCTCGTACAGGAGCATCGGCTCCCTCAACAACATCAACTTCACCTTCCGCTTCGTGCTCAAGGTGTTAATGAACAAATATCCAGCCCGAACGCTGCTGGTCTTCATTATGTTCTTCTGGCTCTCTGCATCTTGGATGCTGCGACTGTGTGAAAGGTACAGAATGTGCGATTGCAAGCAAACACAATTGCAACAATATTTTTGATGGCTTTTCCATTGGATTCCTCATTAGAAACAGCTCATCAAGTGTTAGCACAACGCTTCTGATGTTGATGGTCAATTTAAGTTGTTCTTACAAACTGATTTATTTTAGAAACAAACACATTGTTCATTGGGACTGGTTCATTATTGACTTTCAAACAGTGCAGTCTGGTTAATGTTTCAAGGATTAGACAAGAGGCCTGGGTTTTTACCCAAATCTGGGTCAACTTCATGTCAACAGCTCCTTTAAAATTATATTTACCCTGTAAAACCCAAAAAGTTAAGGTAACTCAAGCCTTTTGAGGAAACCGATTGCAACAAACCATTTAAGTTCAAAAACTAATCCAAATGAGTACTGTGAACTTAATCCATTTGAGTAAATGAAGCAATTTGAGCACAGTAAAACCCAATGAATGAAGAGAACTCAAACCAACTGAGTACTGTAAAACTCAATAAGTTAAGGCAACTGTTTGAGGAAACCGATTGCTATAAACCATTTGAGTTAAAAATTTAATCTATATGAGTACTATGAACTTACTCCATTTAAGTTGAAGTAATGAGGTATTTAATTAACTCATTATCTTCAACGCTGAGTTCAAAACTCTTTTTAAATGAGTAGAATTAACTTTCAGTCAATTTTGAGTTAACTGCACACATTTCCTTTGATAAAGCTGACTGTTGGGTTTACAGGTTACCAGAACAAATCATGACGTGTTCAATACTTATTTTACCTGCTATTTATATCAAGATTAACTGACTGATTGATCCACAGATAGATTGATCCTTGTCAAAAAGTGATTAGTTACTTTAAGTGAGTAAGCCCATTGCCTTAAATGTAACAAGTTGATTTTACTTAGAAATAAAGTCAGTAAACCCATTGTGGAACTGTGAACCTTAACTTGGAACTGCCAATTTACTAACTTAAAGTATATATAATAAATATATATAATAAAGTCAACTAATCGGTTTTTACAGTATATGTAGAAAAATGCATGTCCATGTAATATATTAAAATGCCCATGAAGTCATGCCTTTTTAAAATGTAATTTACTTACATTAAATGAGGCTAACTCGCATATAATTCTTTTTGAAAGAAATAAATACTGGTGTAAGTGAGCAAATTAGATTAATTGAACTAAAAAAAAGAAGAAGAACAATGTTTTAGCTTATGTTATTGTTTGCTTTTCCCCCTCGTGAGACTCCCTGGTTGACAACCACTGGTATATGAAGATGTTTTGAGTTTTGTATACTCTCACAGTCACTCTCTGTCTCCACCTATAGGGAGAAGCAGGTAGACACAGGTGGCATGGACACAGCACTGTGGCTCATCGCCATCACCTTCCTCACAGTGGGCTATGGAGACGTGTCCCCTCACACCAGCTGCGGAAAGGTGGTGTGTCTCTTCACAGGCGTCATGGTAAATATAACTCTAACTTTTAGCCCTGGTTGTACTGCTGTATCGGTCTACAGATGCTGAAAACATCATTGCATCTCTTCTGTGCAGTGTGGTATTTGTTTGAGAAGAAACACATGGCTTTCTAATGAAAAGAATCAAGTCTATTGTTTTAGCAATCCTCATAGCTTTGCTTTAGTAAAGTAATAAATATACATTTAACATTGTCATATAAACTTTTAAAGGGGCCATATACTGCATTGGTTTGCAGTTAAATTGTTCTCTGATATCTACATAGTAGGTTTATGGCTTCGACAAGTTCAAAAAATCCCGGAAATTGTTTTATAAGCTCATTTATTACTTCATAAAATACCTATAGAATCAGATGGTCCATGACTGACCAAATATGGCTCGTGGCGTGAATATTTATGAGCTCCGCTATGACGTGCTGCTGTTACAGACACACACACACGGAATGATGTATGCTGAACATGGACAAATATAAATCCAATCAGAGTAACGTTAATCTATGTTGCTCACCAGATCTTTTGTGGATAACGGCTGTTATAATTAAACTTGACAAGAGAGAGGGATAGAGATGTATGGCGTTGTATTTTGAAGCTATAGTCAAAGAAAACACCGCCAGGAAGTAATATCAACCTTTGCATGAACATATGACAGTTGAGCTGAATGATTTGACACGATTCAGCAGTGTACGTATTGATGACATGGCTTCTCGTCAGGTCCGGATGAACGACCTAAATTAGGCTTACATGCAAATGCAAAGGGCATGACCCATGAGTCTTGTCACAGTTTGTTTTGTCTTCTGATTGGCCCACTGTCCACCGGGGTTTTACACTCGTGGAATTTACATGAAAATGAGGAAACAGTGGTGTCTGAGGCGCACAGTATGCCTATTTCCATAAACTGATCTGTTATTATTCTACTATGCCTTGGTATACTCAGATTTTCATTATAGGGCACCTTTAAACTTTTTGCTGTAGTTCAAACAGCAAGGAATGGCATAAACAATTCTAAGGTCGTTGGTTAGATTTCCAGGTAGTATTCACATAAATAGTCAAACATTTGATGATATTTGCAGCACGGTTAACACCAGACAATGAGCAAACTGAACTGAGGGCAGTATTTACAGAGTGAGGTCATTGATCAAAACTAGGAACAGGTGAATGAAATGAAACAATAACTAGCAATGATGAAAACATTCTTGGAAACCGTGATAGCAGAAAGAAAACACAGGAAATGATCCAAACAAAAGCTAATGGATCCAAACAATAACTAATGTACTTATAACTTCTGTTGATATAAAAGCTTCTTTTGTTTAAATATACCGTCAGGATTTACTATATAGGCTGGGAAACATTAATGGAAAAGCATAGATCCAGGGATTTTTTACTGTATCAGATGGATTTGCAGTAGTATCCTTTTTTTAGATGCAACAATAAACGGAAAGAGAGTATTTAAATTAATAATGTGATTTGTGTTAATCAGTTATTTACATCATTACTTAATGCCTCAGACTAGCATGTCTTAAAGGCACAGTATAGAATGGCAGTTTCCATATGTGCCTGTGTGTGTTTTCTGAATGAAAACTATAGATTCATTCAGTGCCAGCAAGAGGAGCTTTTGGATATCCAGCAAAGAAGTACTATGAAAGATACACTAATATAAAATTCTTCATTTTGAATGAGAACATAATCAGTGATTTGTTAATCTACATGATAATTCCAGTACTCACTCAGAAGGTTGCAGAAGTTCCTCGTCTATCGCCAATTGCAATTACTCCACAACACTTTCTTCCATTTCATTAAAGCAGCGCAGTCCTTTCTTTTTCATTTGGCCATTTTAAAAGCTGCGTACGGAAGGATTATGTCCTCCTATTGGTCAGTGTCACCCGTGTGAGGGTACCTGCCGGGAACAACGAGAATAAATTCAGAATGCACATGCAGTTTATTACAAGAATGGTCAGGCAGGCAACGGTTAACAGGGTCAAACAGGTACATGGCGAGCAATCCAAAGTCATGGTCAAAAAACAGGCGAGTTGTCGGTACAGGCAGCAAAGTATCAATAGCAACCAGAAGACAAGGCGAGGATCAAACACAGGATAAACTAGACAAAGAACGCTCAGAAATTTTACACTAACAGATAAACAAGACTCAGCAAAGATGTGTGTGTGTGTGCTGTTTATATATTCCTTGAATCAGTCCATGAATAGTTTCAGCTGTGTGTGTTTGCAATTAGCAGAAAACCGGAACAGGTGTAAGTGTGTGGTGCATGACAGGATTTGTAGTTCCTTTGGTGGCAGATTTGTAGTTCTCCAGTGATCTGTATGGAGTTGATCGCTAATGATTGTGACAGAATCAAGTATTCTGAATGGGGTGTCAAGGTATGTTTTGTTGTTTGTCGCAGATCCACATCTTTCTTGTACACATCCTCGATAAGGCTGGGTTTGTAGTACAGGTCACCTTGCAAACATCTGACCTAAACTCTTCCCTAAACCAATTATTAATGTTTTTAAAAGCAAACGTAAGAGAAAAGTGTAACGTGATCACATAGTTTTACCTTGATTTTACATTGCGTTTAACTCATAGACAGGTTAAAGATAGCTGAGGCAAACATATTCAATTACAAATCATAGACACTGTTGAGTTGTTTTGTTGTATTAACACAGATAAGTCACCCTGCAGTGGGAGACCACATGGGAAAACTAGGTTGCTGTTGGCAGTGGTGCTAGTGAGGCCAGCAGGTGGTGCTCAGTCTGCGTCTGTGTGAGTCCTAATGCCCCAGTATAGTGAAGGGGACACTATACTGTCAGCCTTTTGGATGAGACGTTAAACTGAGGTCCTGACTCCCTGTGGTCATTTAAAATCCCATTCTCGTATAAGAGTAGGGGTGTAGCCCTGGTGTCCTTGCCAAATTCCCTCCATCGGCCCTTACCAATCATGGCATCCCAGTCATCCCCATCCACCGAATTGGCTTTATCACTGTCTCTCCACTCCACCTATTGCTGGTGTGTGGTGAGCGCACTGGCGTCGTTGTCCTGTGGCTGCCATCACATCATACAAGTGGATGCTGCACACTGGTGGTGGTGTGGAGAGACCCTCCTCATGATTGTGAAGCACTTTAGGTGTATGGCCACACAATAAATGCGCTATATAAATACACATTACATTACATTATATTATTTGATGTTATGCAAAGAACTGCACAAAATAATTCTTTATTCGTTGATAATATGCTCTTGTAAATATCATTAGTGTGAAAAAACTGTTAGGATTATACTGCCCATAGCATTAATTTTACCTAGGACCTGCAATCAAACATATGTTTAATATGTTGCTGAGTAAAATATGTTTCAGCGTGATGATGTGTATGGTTAGTAGGGAGAGTGGAGCTGGTCTTTTGTAGTTATTTGAATTGTGGGCAAAGTATACTTATATGTACACTTGTGAGAGGAATGATGAATGATGAAAGTGCATGGTAATGTCAGGTGTAAACAGGGCTTCTTATTTACTGGTTTGTTTAATGAGTGAGCCAAAAAGATCTGAGATTTAAGAATTAAGCCAATGAGCCAGTCAGTGAATCATTTAGTCATTAATGAGCTCACAACTGATTCCCTCACTTATGTCTGTTTCTGGCAATGTCTGATTACATATTAACTGGAAACTCTGTTTAATCAGTTAATAATGTTTCATTTAAACCTAACATTTACAGTTTTAAAGCAAAGTTGGTTTCCTAAATGCACCTGTCTATTTTTTTACATTGGTAAATTAGTCAATTTATCTGTAATAATTTCTGTCGCACTTTACAAAATTGTTTCATTAATCAACAAGAATTTATTAGACCTCCTGATTTCCGCAATTTAGGCTCTCTTTCACAATTTAAATCCAAACTCAAAACACATCTGTTTAGAACAGCTTATTCTCTTTAACTCGACTGCATTTTTTAAAATTTGTACTATATTCTATTGACTTTTATTGTGTTTTTATGTGATCTGATTGTAATAGCTGTCTTGTACGGTGACCTTGAGCAAAGAGCTTAGAATGACCAAGAGGCGACACTCAATAGAACGTTCCATTGCAACAGCAGCGCCCAGCAACAGCCCCGGATTCCGCCATTTTGGAGTGAAAGCGATCAGCTGTCCTTTGGATCTTATTTCTGTTGCGATGGCAAGCAGCTGCTTTGTTTTTTATTTCTTTATTTTAAAAGGGCATTAAAGCTGAGATACAAAGTAAAAAGACGACAATACAACACTTACTATCACAATCATCAGCACTTTTAATAGTTTATTTTACAGACTTATAATATGCTGTTGTTCTATTGGAGTTTTCATTCCAAAATGGCCGCCGCGCCATCTAGTGGCTGTTTACCAAATTGCACTAAAGTGTCGCCTCTTGGTGATTCTATGCTCTTTGCCTTGAGTGTCAAGAAAGGCGCCCTTAAATAAAATGCATTATTATTATTATTATTATTATTATTATTATTTATTAATCATAGTTCTACATTTACTAATGCATTATTAAAATCCAAAATCATGCTTGTTAACATTAAAACAGTGAACAATTTTATTTCCATTAACTCCTTAACTGTCACCATCCACATTGTGGGATGCTTTAGTTTATTTCATTGCAATTAAATCCTTATCTAATCATGAAAAACTATATATCATCAGAAAGCTCCAACTCTTCTGAATACACATTTTACTGTTGTTGTTTTTTTGTTGTTTTTTTATTATTTAGGAAGAGTAACAGATCAAATGTACTGTCATCATTCAACCTGTGAGACCATTTGCGGTTACATATTACATTAACTAACATTAACAAAGATAAATTGTATTGTTCATTGTTTGTTCATGTTAGAAAATACATTAACTAACATGAACTAAAGCAACCTGATTGTAATGTGTTACCGTAATATCTGTTTCCACACACTGAGAGCTTGTGTGAGCTATGAGATCCACAGATATATTTTTGTTCAGTCCCAGCTGTTCTCCCACCCATCCTGACAGAGGCACTGAAGTCCAACTGAGATTTCAGTGAAGCTGTGCTGACAGGCTGACACACTGATGAAGATTAGGATTTAAAGTCATGATCGCTGACAACTTTCATAAAGACTTTCATCAAACGATTAATGACCACATATTGAAAGGTGATCTGAAGGAATGAGGTGCATTTGAACAAATATCCAGCAACTAATAGTTTGTCATTTATTGTACACCACAGAAATTCAATCTTTAAAACACTATGAAGATATTAGTGCTTTTAATATCAACCTTCAGGGTTTGCGCGTGTGTGTCTGGGTGTATCTGAGCATAGAGTTCAGTAAGTGGAGGAGGGAGGGAATGATTCAGTGAGATGATACACAGATTGTTTTGTCTGTAAACCAAGTACTTTGGTTACACCCGTACAAGATCATTTAAGAGCAAAGGATTGAAAATAATTGATATATTTTTCTTTCATGTCAATCATTACAATTAATTATTTATTTTTTTTATAATAATAAAATATGAATACTGATCAAATAAATATTCAAATATTATATAATATGTTCATATATTGTTATTTATATAATATTAAATATTCATATCGACATAAAAATAATCATAATAATAACTTTACTAACATAATAATAATAATAATAATATTAATAATAACAATAATAACAATAATAATAATAACAATAATGATAATTATTATTATTATTATTATTATTAATAATAAAGTTATTGTTAGTAAAATTTCATTGATTACATAAAAGAAACAACAAAAATGTTATCTATTGGCCGTAATGTTAATTTACTAAAACATTAATAAAAACATCCGTAGATGCAACTGACAGCTGAACATTTTTACCATTAACAATGATTAATAAATACTGTTAAAAAAATTATTAAATAAATTATACATCCATATACATACATATAAGTAAATATATACATCATATAGCTTGTTAGGTTTAGGTCATGTGTGTTTATGCGTAATTAATTTTAACAATTTTTTATTATATATGTCACAATTACCAGTGATCTAACCCTTTTAGATCACTGGAGAACATCTTCACTTGGACTACAATTCTGCCACTATATGAACTACAACTCCCTTTAGGCACCACACACAAACACACACACCTGTCCCAGTTCTCCATCGATTACACACACAAAGCTGGGAGCTACTCAAGACTGATTACATGAACCAAACAGCACACGCACTCACAGACATTGCTGAGTCTTGTTGGTGTTTATCTCCGGCAACATTTCTAAGCATTTATACAGTCTAGTCTTTCCATGTATCAATCCTTGCCCTGTTTTCTGTGTCTTGATTCTTAGCTGTCTATAGCATGACTATTTTCATGTTTAGACTATGACTTTGGATTGCCTGTATGCTTCTGTTTTGCTTCGTTGTTGACCATTGCCTGCTTGACCATTCTCTGTTGAATAAAGAGCTGCACGTGGCTCTTCAACCCCGTCATCCAACACCGTTGTGTTACAGTATACATGCAGTGAGAGACAGAGTAAATCTTCGTTAACACTACAATCAGGACTTAATTAGTTATGATTAGTTACTTACAGTACAATGAGCTATAAATGTGTTATGGTATTTGTTTGTCCGTGTTAACATTTGTTACAATACAACGTCACGTCAGCGTTAAGTAATATTAACAATTATTATTAATTATTAAACTAATTTGTATCTTTAATTATGAATTTAGCATTGATTCACATTAATAAATGTTTTTAAAAGTATTTTTTTATATAGTTAAAGATAATTCATGGAGTTAAAGGCATAGTTTGCCCAAAAATGACAAATTCTTTTGAAACCTGTAACCATTGACTTCCATAGTATTTGTTTTTCCAACAATGGATATCAATGCATTCTTCCAGCATTCTTCAAAATATCTTCTTTAGTGTTTAACAAGAAAAAAGTAAATCATAAAGGCCCAGAACCACTTGAGGGAGAGTAAATAGTGAGTCCATTTTATCTCTGTGTAAAGCATACCTTTAATTATTGTCACCAAGTGTAATGTAATTGTAAAGTGCAGTATCAGTGATGGTTCACTGTGTGGGTAAGATCATGTGCCAGTGTGTATTTCCAGGCTCAGACAGCTGCATCTGCACAGGACTGTCCGCCCTGCTCCTCTCTCCATCCCTCATTTCCGATCAGGCCAGATAAGCGGGCAGGATAGGAGCACGAGGCTCACACGACAGGAGCACGGGGCTACAGCCAAACCCAGACACCTCCCTGACACAGTGGAAAATAATCCTTCACTCCTCTTTCTCTCCCGCGCTCCCTGTTTTTATAAGCTTTCCCCTTTTTTTAGGGAAAACTTTCCACCATTGCCATTTTTAGGTGGTTTATAGCATTTGGCGCCACTAGATCAAGAGGGTGTGCCAACCTGTGCCCAAGACTTGGAAAACCAGAGGAAAAAAAAGTTTCCTAATCCAGTTGGAACAGTGGACGCGTGTTGATTAGTGAGGGATTGCCTCTCACCTGTAGTTCACTCAGCAGGAGTGTTGCCTCGTGCAAATGCCTTCTTTCTCCACATAAAGATGAGACTTTAATGACTTTCCGTTGTCACGAGTCCATTTTCAGCTTCCATTATCACCTGTTATCCATCAGGTCGAATTATCTTGTCTTGCATGTCAACCCGCTGCAATGAAGAAGAAAAAAGAAGATATATAAAATGGGTTTTAAGTATTAATACAAAAACAATATATGCACAAAAATGAATGACTTAACGATTGTCTAAATAAGACACTCAGTTAAATGTGATTCAGTATTTGTTTATATAGCAAATAGTACGGTGGTCAGGAAGTGCAAAACAACATTACAAAGTGTGAAACACTTTTACAAAGCTCGAGACAAATGTACATTTTGAAAAACGTTTTAACCTATCAAATGACACAATTACATAGGAAAAACAATTTTACCAAGGACGAAACTAATTTACATTTTAGAAAAAAATTAACAAGACGCAAAACACTGTTAACAGTCCCGAAACACATTTACAATGACAGATTCCTTATGGAAAGGGAATGTACCACACACTGGAAAATATCAGCTCGTGTGTGACTTTGTAAACCAGGGGTGGGCAAACTCGGTCCTGGAGGGCCGGTGTCCTGCACAGTTTGGCTCCAACTCTAATCACACACACCTGTTTATAGATTTCTAGTGATCTTGAAGACACTTATTAGCATGTTCATGTGGGTTTGATTAGTGTTGCAGCTAAACTATGCAGGACACCGGCCCTTCAGGACCGAGTTTGCCCACCCCTGTTGTAGACCAAGGTTACCATAAGTCTACAACTATAAAAATCATGGTTTGACCAACTGCGATAAAACATTAGAGCTATTCTGAGAAAATATCAGCGTGAGAGTATGTAGAAACATGTAAACGTAAGTACGATTGATACTCGCGCTGAACCTTTTGAATGCTTCACTGTGATTGGATCACAAGCCTGTCATATATTTGCTAGTTTTATAATATGTCATTATTTTTATAATTATGTCGTAAGCATTGGATTTTTCTTTGCTGCTGCTATGTGCTTTCATTTTCTCCGCACTTGTTCAGGTGAGGGATTGTTTAATAAGAAACCCATGGCAGAAAAATATTTAAAATCTTAATGTTAAAAAGGAGTCATAAGTTTGATTCATCCATGTTGTAAGGAATGTCCTTAAATAATGTACTTATTATTGTCTGCAAGCATCAGTGTTTATTGAGATTGAAATAAGAGAGAAAAAAATTTAAATTGTAAATATCGTTGAAATATCGTTATAGTAACACTTGTGACTGCTGTGGGAAATAACGCTTGTCGTAGATGTCACGGTATGACTGATCGTGAAGAAACATTTAGTCTGGCACATTTGTTACCCACATTAGCCACCCATCTGACATTGTGAGGTCCGTAACCGACAATTAAAATCGTGTGATCTGACCGGGGCTTTAGGCCTATAAGTAGGCCCACACGGAATCTGCGCGCGCAGAATTTAGCAGATTTTTAGCTCATCATTAATTCTGTTTATTTACTTGTGTAAATGTATATTGATTAAGTTTCTAAATTAATTACAGTAATATTATTGACTAATATGAAAATGTTCATATGATTTATTTACAATACAGTCTGTAAAGTTGTATTTTCTGTCTTTTAGTAGATATATTATATGAGAGACTTGCTTTGTTTACCAAATAAGTGGATCTTATTGGATTTGCATTGTAAACAGTAAATAAAAGTTAAAAAGGTATTACTTTTTATTTAATATATTTAGTTTTTAGTAACAATACTCCTAAAATAATTACACATAAATCCGCAGATTTTTAACACAATTCTGCGCAGAAATAGCAAAAAATGTCCGCAGATTCCGTCTAACTCTACCTATAAGTTACTTCAAAAACTAGCCGTTACTTCACTTAACCAACAATAATACAAGTTTCTGGCACCGCAGCATCTTGTCATAGTTTATTTGTTGATTTTATTCAACAAAACTAGCATAAGCCTAGAATTTAGTGCAAGTTGGTGCTTCTTTGCCTTATGGTCAATGCAGTAAGTGACTTATCATCAATAACGTGACTTTAGCACAAAGCTCGTAACACAAAAACGTAAAAAAAACGAAATCTTACCCATCAAATGTTATGCCTTTATGCTTTGTTTTCTTTGTTTGCTCATTACTTCACCCATACGCAGCGCAAAACTCCAGCATGTTCAGATTGGCTTTAGTCTTGCTTAGTACGGTTGAATGACATTTGTACTGGATACACTGTACAAATGAGGCAGCGCTATTGACGCATGCTCAGGATCCATAAGGGATATCTAGTGTATATATCTATGGCTTGATATATTTGACTTTTTACTATTTCTATATATCATGCATTGCATGTGGAATAATAAGAAACTGCTTCTTTAATATTAATATTTTTATCCTATAAAGGCTTACATTCCAAAACTCATTTGTATAATATATTAAAATACATATTTTGTCATTTGGAATACAAAGAGTGTAAATCTCTTGTTGCCCTACTGGTTATAAATGTGAAATAATTTTATGCTTAATTTCTTGAAATAAAAAAGAGAGAAAATATAGTCATTTGAATGAATAACTTCAAGATATTCTTTGAAAAACTTTCTTGATTATTCGGTTTGCCCTTTACCAAGAAATCTTAGTTTAAATGTATTGATTGATTTCACTCATTTACTGACTTATATTTCTTTAGCAGTGTATACCTTTCTGTATCTAATATGATTTCCAGAAAAGTCCCTTTATGGGGTGTGGACTGTTCAAAAGATGAATGTGTATCTCCATATATTACATTATAACACAGTGGAATTCACACTGTCTGCCAGCGGAATAAGAGATCATTTAGGGAGAAACTCTTGTGAAAAATGATGGTAGTATTAAAGATTTTGCCCTTTAAATTGATTAATTCTGGCTTACTGCAATGATTGACTAAAGGGGATTTCTGTGATTACACTTCATTTTCCTTGACTGCTGTGAATAATCAGCTATACGGAAAAACTCTAGGCCTTTGAGGTGTTTTCAGCAGGTTTAGTCCATAACATGAAGCAACCTTAAAACAAAATGATTAAACCACTGCATGCTAACTCTTTCTTTCTCTCCATAACAACTAACCATCTCTCTGTTTTTCTCTCTTTCTTTATCTCTCAATCATTTTTTCTCTCAAATTCAACAAATTAAGGAGCCCAGGTAAATGAACTGTTCAGTCTATTACATGGAACATTCATCAGAATGACTTTTTTCAGTGTTCTTCCATGTCATGCTTATTTCTATTGCATTTTAATTGTATTTATTGTTTTGAAAAAGTTTTCTACATTTGAAAAGAAATTACATTTAAAAAATACTGTCATATCATATATATATGCTGTATATATAGAATGTAATTGTAATTTATAAAACTGTTGCGAGTTGTTGTGTGCGCTATCTGCAAATCATCAACTCTGGATGCTTTATTTCTGAGTATATGTTTGGAATAATGAGACAGATGGTAACCATGCTTATGTCTGTGTGTGTTTGTTGTCAGGGTGTGGCTTGTACTGCTATGTTGGTAGCAGTCATGACTAAGAAATTGGCACTTAACAAAGGAGAGAAACATGTGCATTTCTTCATGATGGACATTCAGATCTCAAAGCGGGTAAGAACACAGACCTCCATATAAAACACCTCATAAAACCCACTCTCATTCATGTCTTCATCTGGGTTTTTCATGTTGTGCTTAACACAGATTATACCATTTTTAACCTCAGGTAAAGAAACATTTCACACTTGTAATTTAAAAGCGGGGTGAGAAAGGTTATGAAACCCAATTAGCAATGCTTTGTACTTGTTGTACAGATATAAAACAGTAAAGGGTTAACGTTAAGAAAAACGAAACAAAATGATGTGCCTTTGTAAACTAAAGAAATGCTATATCTTTCTATTATTTTCCTCTCTATTAACAGAGATTTTACAGGTGTGTAATGTCTGTTGTTAAAGCTGCCTTTTCCTATTAATTTAACATTAACACTATTTATATATAAATTAGCGTTTAATGACTGGAAAAAGGGGCAACGCGGTGGCACAGTGGGTAGCGCTGTCGTCTTACAGCAAGAATCTTCCAGTTGCTCCTGTTTCCCCCACAGTCCAAAGACATGCGCTATTGGTAAATTGGGTAAGCTAAATTGTCATATGCTGTATATGTTGGCAGTTCCTTCCGCTGTGGCGACTTCTGATTAATAAAGTGACTAAGCCAAACACAAAATGAGTGAATGAATGACTGAAAAAAATTTGAAATACAGTATAACATCAAAATGTCTTTTGTGGTGTTGCGTTGCTTGTTGCATATTAGCATTGTTATATTTGACTATATAATATTGCAAATAACATGCTCTCACGTGTTTTTTTATTTATTTGTTTTACATTTTGGAAGGAGTGAAATGAACATATGTGGGTTGTGCTTATTCTCTTAATAGGTGTGTTTTGAGTATAACGTGCATTAAACCAATGAGAGTCTCCTCTCCCATTCCCTTCAAGAGTCAGTTGCATCTTGTCGTGGTGCATTTGCTATTTACAAGGCAGACTTTGTAAGTGGAAAACTGAAAAAAGAAAACAGTAAAACAGACTATCTGCAGCGTGAGGATAAAGAACGAGCCTTCTCCATTCAGCCTCTTTACTTTCTCTTTATTTTACTTTTACTCTTTACTTTACTCCTTTACTTTTGTGGATAAGAAAACGGTGCTGTACCCACTCCACATCCATTAGCCTACATGTTTAATTTCGTTTGTTAAATGCAAAAGTTTTTGCTCTTAGTTTTTTTCTATTTAACTATTTCTAAATTCAGATCTTGTTTCCAGCAAACGAATAAATAAAAATAATAATGAAGTGTGGTCAAACAACTCAGTTATATCCAAACACGTCTTATTCTTATGCACCATATGGTGATGCATAGATCTTAAAAACTCGACAGGTGGACAAAACTAAACTTCTTTTTATTGAAATAAATATAAACATGCATATAATAATTAATACTACTAATAATTATAACATTATAATAAAAATCCTTTAATTTTTCCATATGTAAAGACATTTGTGTATGCATAGGCGCATAACTAACGCGCTCTGTGTTGGACTTTAGACCAGCTTTTAGTTGGCCAGTGGTGCAGTCAATTTCAGTTCCTCAAAATAGCAATGCGCCAACAATGCGCCTAACACACCTCTATTTTAGACCAGCACTCCAATGAGTCCACAAAGTGGCACAAATGGATTTGCTGTTTAAACAACGTGGTGCAAAACATAAAAATGACTGTTGTGCTGGTCTGAAAATAGCAACAAATCACGCCATACACATCTTGCGCCTTATTGCGGCTGAAGTTATTTTGATTGATCAGATATACGTAAATATGTTTTGAATGGCATTTACACTATCCATTTTCACAATATCATAGCTATTTACTTAGAGTATATTTATGAAGTGACCAGTTGTAAACAGTCCCTGTATTAATGGATAGTTTGAATAGTTTGACTCTCTGAGGATCACAGTTGAAGAATGGCAGAATTAGCTGAGTCAGAAGTCTGAACCAAACAGAACTGACTTCACTGTTTCTGCTCTGATCCCAAAACTAACTCCAGCATATTTAGATGCCAGACACTACTAATTTCAAACAGGAAGTGTTCTATGGTCAGATTAAACACAATTAAGAGCTTTGCACACAGGGATAAAAAGTACCCCATGTCCACAGTTAAATGTACCTTTAGATCTTTCATGTTGTGGGTCTGTTTTTCAACCAGACCATCTGGACTCGTATCTTGTTCAAATACATGGCATCACATTCTATCGAATACCAACAGTTAAACAAATCTTAACCTGACAGCCTCTGCAAGAAATCTTATCATAGGCTGTGGTTAAATGTTAAATAAGACAGCAGTTCAAAACAAACCAAAATCAGCACAAAAATGGGTCACTAAGTACAATAGTAAGGTTCTACCACAGTCCCCGACCTTGAACTCTTTAGAAAATGAGTGAAATCTCTTGGAGAGATTAGATATGGAAAAATCATCAGCTTCATAGAAAAAGAGTTAAAAATGTTGTTTTGGAAAATGAAAGATGCAAAAACTACTAGAAAATAAGCACCAACATGTACTGGAGAAAAAGATTTATTTCATAATGACACTTTTGCCCATTTTCATTAGTTGTAATTGTTTAAGTTAGGATCTAGACAAAAACTAATGCAGATTTATATCGACAACTTTCTGTTTATAATCACCAAAGGTGCCACAACTATATGAGGATGTGCAACACAGTTATTATTTTATTTTTTTAAAACACTTGCTTCATTTGTCCAGAATATCACACAACACACATGTGCATTAATGGATATAACTTAAACTCATGGTTTACATGAGTAGATTTTTTTTTATAATTATTTTTTCAGGGTTTTTTCACCTTTATTTGATAGGACAGTAGAGAGTATTGACAGGAAAGCATGGGGAGCAGAGAGAGGGAAAGGATTGGCATAGGACCGCGAGGCAGAATTGAACTCGGGTCGGCGTGAACACCAGAGTGCATGTATCGACGCACTAACCACTACACCACTGGCGCCGTCATGAGTTGCTTTTTGAATGCTCCTTTCATGATCCCGTTTTGCATCACCACAGTATTCACATGTCCTCCGAAGTTTCATGTAATTTCAGGTGTTCCATTTTTAGTTTGTCGACTTTAACTGCAGTTTGGCACTTTCACTTTCATTCAGGAAAATTTCATGCATGCCCCCGATGACAAACGAGATATTGGATGCAAGTTTGAACTGCTGGAAGAGTGTTGTTTTAATGGAATTTGATACTGCACGCTGTATGTTTTGCAATTCAGGTGCTGGTGATCCTTTCTGACTCTGTAGGTGCAGAGAATAGTGTCAAACAGCCTTGTGTGTATAGACTATCCTGTTGCAAAATGCAGTGAAAGTCCTACATGACTGCAATAGTTTGATAGCGGTGTTTACTTGTCTGTACTGTACTTCAATAATGCGACTAAAATCGACATACTCCACATGTCTTGGTTAGATTTCTGTTTAGTTTGATTATGACCTTAATTTCATTAAATCAATCAAACATCGCTGTTTACATGATAGACTCATAATCAGAATAATGTCTTAATCATATTAATATTGGGTTATTGGTGTCCATGTAAACATATTCATTAAAGGGTTAGTTTACCCAAAAATGTTGTTATTAATTACTGACCCTTGTGTTGGTCCATTCCATTGACACCTTTGTTCATCTTTAGAAAACAAATTAAGTTATTTTGGATGAAATTCAAGAACGTCTTGGCCCTCCATAGACAGCAACGAACCGAGACAGTTAAAGTCCAGAAAAGGGAAAAAAGCATTGTCAAAACATTCCATATTTCGTGAATCAATTGTAATCATACAAAGGAAATCACTTGGCGATTTCCAAAAATCTAATTTATTTTATTGAACTATTAGAATTAGCATATTTTATCCCTAACCTACTGAAGAACAAAATAGTAGTTAATAATAACATTTTTAACCATTGTTAAACATAAAAAAAAAACAACATACAAATAAAAAAGCCATCAGCCTTTCGATTTTTTTGTGACTGCTGGGGTGATTACGTTATATTTAAGACACAGCATTATTTAAGATGTCAGAACATTGATTTTATTTAGGACACAGCAATGCCATGTTTAAGACACAGCACTAGCGTCAGCACGTTGATTTTATGGCACCAGGTTAAACTTTATGGCACTCAGGAGTCTTCAAAAAAAGAAACCATTTTGCTGGATATGAATGCTAGAGCTGAAGATCTTTGGTCGAACCCGACGGGTTTGGGCTTAATTTCTATAATTTTGGACAGGGTTGGGCCGGGCTCGGGCTTGCGATGTAAATGAATAGTCATGCAATGCATTTCGATTAGTGCGAGAAAGTAATCAAATCGTTTGTTGCAACATTAAAACCCAACGCTTGCAAAGGTGAAACAAAGGATGATGGAGAAGTTAAAAATAGCTAAATTTGCGGAGTGGGAAAATGTACAGCAACCTGACAGGGAAAATGACGAGGTCACTCGCTACATTAAAATCGCTGTCATGGAAATTGAAATAGATGTTCTTGGCTCTTGGAAAATGAACAAACAATTCTATCTACACTTAGCCAGATCAGTAGTAGCCTATATGCATCCCAGCCAGCAGCAGATGTAAGGTTGTTCAGTGCTGCTGTACGCACCATCAGTAAGCGCAGGACCGCACTAAAGCCATCTACAGTAGATTCAATAATGTTTCTCCACAAAAACACGTTTACAAAGCCTAATCTTGGTGAGTAAAGTATTTTCAAATTATAACTAAATATTAATTCAATCATAAATGCATAATGTAGTCAGAGTATAGGCTAATGTTGGCATTATTCTTTAAATATTCAGCTTCACCATCACATTAAGGCCGGATTGTGAAGAGAAGTGGTGAAACGAATCCTGCAGAGCCTTTATCTAATTTCCTTATTGCCAAATACCCGTCATAATTAGAATTTATTTTAACCTAATTTAAGAAATACTTATTTTTATTGGTGTGTTGGCCAATTTAAAGGCTAAGTGTATGTACCTAGGCCTATTTAGAGTTCTGAGATGTTACGAGGACTTATTTTACGTTCCAACTTTTAAGTGGCCTATACGTTTGTTATCAATAAATTGTTAAAACACATATGAACAACTCATTCTTGAAAAAAGCCATGTGCACATTTGAATAATGTCAGCTGTAAACGGATTCAGGCTTTTAAAAAGCTGTCAATCAAAATGTACTTGTCGGGCCTAACTTTTATGGCCTGATTACAGCTCTAATGAATGCCATCTCAGGAAGGATGGAAAGTCAAAATGCAGAGCAAAAGATGTTTTTAATAAATCTGTATTAGTGTAAACATAGCAACAGTGTTTAGGACTGTACAGTGTGAAACTTCAGTGCATTCAAACACCCAGGATTAATTGTTAACCCCGGGTAAAATGTGAGCAGTGTGAAGCAGGAAGTTGAGAATGACCTAGGGTTAACTTTTCCAAGTGTGAAAAGCTCTATTGTCTTTTTGTCCACACCTACACTTACTTATTTCCTTATGACCGATTGGGTAGCAATAAAAAAGATACGTTAATGATAATGAGACTTAGCTTAGCCATTTGGGAATGCTTAACCTAATCGTTAAAAATATCCCTACGCTGCGGATGAGGAACATAAAAAGCAATGGCCTGGCGGATGCAGAGGCATGGATGGAAGCAGCAGTTATTTTCCGCATTGTACTCGTGTTATGATTTCGGAGGTTTTTTTATAATATTATTTTTTCCTTAAATAGGGAATTCCAAACAGCAGCGCAGTGTGGGAAAATGCTTAGGACGGCCAGGCAGAGATGAACACTGAGCTCTAATAGCCGACAAAAGGCGTCAAAGGGAGGAAACAATCAGGTCGCTGTCAGGAAAAGAACTTGTGTCAGTCCATGAGAAGCTGAACCGCAGGCAGGAAAAGCAATGCACTGATGTGTGTCCTGTGAGCGAGTGTTAGCGTGTGTGCTTGAAGAGAAGGTGCTGAAGGCTGGATCTTGAAGGTTAAGTGGCTGTGCGAGTGACTTGCGTTCCTCTAACAGGATCCATCTGTGGTGTACTTATCAGAGGAAAGGTGGAGAGACCCCAGAATTAAGGCAGAGAGGAAGATACTTAAATCAAACCCCTTTTACCCAGCCAGGAGAGACAGGTGTTATTCAATTGAATTCAATTCATGTTTATTTCTATAGCGCTTTTACATTGTAGATTGTGTCAAAGCAGCTTCACATAGATGATTATAGTAGATTGAAACTGTGTCAGTCCAGTTTTCAGAGTTGAAGTTCAGTTTAGTTCAGTTCAGTGTGTTTTTTTACTGCTGAAAGTCCAAACACTGAAGGGCAAATCCATCAATAAATCAAGGGCAAGCTCCACAAGTCCCAAACCAAGCAAGCCAGTGGCAAGGAAAAAAAAACTTCACCAATTTATGAAAGTGAAGGAAAAAAAACCTCGGGAGAAACTAGGCTCAGTTGGGCACGACCATTTCTTCTCTAGCCAAACTTCATGTGCAGAGCTACAGCCATAAATGAGATGGCTCAACCTCCTTTTGCAGACTCTTAGCAAGACAGGAGGTTGGTTAGATAAACAAGAGCTAGATTATTTAAAGCTTTATAGGTAAGAAGCAAGATTTTATCATCAATATGGAACTTAACAGGCAGCCAGTGTAAGGAAGATAAACTTGGGGAGATGTGAACTCTGCCAGCTGCATTTTGTACTAGCTGAAGTTTGTTAATAGAGGATGCTGGGCAACCAGCGAACAGAGCATTACAGTAATCCAGCCTATAAGTCATAAAAGCTTGAGCTAGCTTTTCTGCATGTGAGATGGATAGCATACTTCGTAACTTCGATATTCCTCAGATAAAAGTAGGCAGTTTTTGTGACATGGGAGATATAATTTTCAAAAGTTAAGTTGCTGTCTAATATGACACCCAGATCTTTTATAGTAGAGCTAACGCTAACTTTGTAACCCTCTAACTGCAGGTCGAGTTGTGAGATCTATGTACAGGATTTAGGCCCAATAAGTAACACTTCTGTTTTGTCTGAATTTAAGAGAAGAAAATTGTTGGTCATCCAAGTCTTTAACATTTACAAAAAAACGAGTTCATATTTCATTGATTTCCAAGAATTTTCCAACTTGAACTTTCCTTAATCAGCTTAATCAGAACAAAAAAACCTTGTTGTTCCTCATTTTTTAAATTACCTTTGAATCTGATGTTTTGAAGCTGACACAAAAATCCTTGGAATAAATCAAATAAAGGGCGTCACGGTGGCACAGGGGTAGCAAGATCGCCTCACAGCAAGAAGGTCACTGGTTCGAGCC
Source organism: Danio aesculapii (assembly GCF_903798145.1). Lineage (NCBI taxonomy): Eukaryota > Metazoa > Chordata > Actinopteri > Cypriniformes > Danionidae > Danio > Danio aesculapii. The sequence goes on from NC_079450.1 coordinate 31,224,229, forward strand.
CTGGCTGGGTCAGTTGGCATTTCAGTGTGGAATTTGCATGTTCTTCCTGCATTCGCATGGGTTTCCTCTGGTTGCTCCGGTTTCCCCCACAGTCCAAAGACATGCGGAACAGGTGAATTGAATAAGCTAAATTGGCTGTAGTGTATGTGTGTGAAAATGTGCATATAGGTGTTTCCCAGTGTTGGGTTGCGGCTGGAAGGGTATCCGCTGTGTAAAACATATGCTAGACAAGTTGGCGGTTGATTCTGCTGTGGCGACCTTGGATTAATAAAGGGACTAAGCCGAAAAGAAAATGAATGAATGAATAAATCAAACGAAATATTAATATTACTATCAGATTAGGTTAAATAAAAGTAACAAATAGATAAATAATTATTTTATATACTTTAAATGATGATTTTAACTATTGATTTATATAATTATGTGATATGATATTTATATATATCATACACAAACGTACACGCACACAAAGAGAGATATAATGACATTAATATAAGTCATTTTTATCATGTAATTTATTGTCAGCAAATTATTTATTTAATTAATGGACATACCCCTAAATACACTGACATTTAACAGCTTTAAAAATAGATATTATTATTTTGTTTACAGTTTATTACAGTAAAGTAATTACAGTAGAAGTGAATGTCCCAATGGCCCATTTATTCAGGAAAACATTAATTATGAAGCTTATAAATTTGTAACCGCTCTTAATATATTATTTTTCCTGTTTAAAAATGTATATTATTTAAGCTGTAAAGTTGTGAAATTGGATGTAACTATACAGAGAATACAAGAGCTCATTGTTTTTCACTGTACAATCAGGTTAACAAACAATTATGTGTCCTGTAAAACCATTGAAATCATCATTTTTGCAGTCATTTTAGCAGTGCAGCTGCTGGGTTGTAAAGGCAAAGTTGCAAAATCAGATGTAGCTATACTGAAAAGTTAATACCTGATGTTTTCCACACTAAAATCGTGTTAACACACATATTGTTTACATCTTGCAGCTACAGTGTTGAAATAGTGAGCATTACGACATTCACAAATTGTCCACATTCACTTCTATCGTAAGTGTTGATAGATTATTCTTTTAACATAATCATGAAGGTCTGTGCTTTCAGCTTGGCAAAAGCCATTTCCTGTCGCCGTGTGTGTATGTGTGTGTGTATGTGTGTGTGTGTGTGTGTGTGTGTGTGTGTGTGTGTGTGTGTGTGTGTGTGTGTGTTTGCATGCCACAGGTCCAACTCATCAGGTCCTGCAATGATTTACCTTGATGATGCTTTAAAGGAAGACATCTGGACACAGTTGGACTCTCTAATAATAACCACAAACACAGAGAACTGCCAGGGAACTTGTGACGTCGTTATGAGCAGCTCTTCAACAGGAAAACCCATGCAGAGACTGCAATAGAATCAAAGAAAAGAGAAATGTGTGATTCAACAAAAAGCCCTTGACAGTCCGTAATCCACATATAACTTTATGGCGGCTATTCTCATCCACAAACTACCCTCAGAATAATCATTACTTGTCCTTCCGTTCCCATCTTTCCATTTTTGTTTTCATCAAGGCCATCCCATTAATAAACCGCAGCAGTTTCCTTGCATACATCCTGTGCAGATTTTCTAGTAAATGTAATGGGCAGCAACATTTACGGTAGTTTTAGTGTACTTACTGAACACTTTAAAGGGATAGATCCCAAAAAACAAATATTTACTCACACTTAAATGGTTACAAACATTCATGAGTTTCTTTTCTCTGTTGAACACAAAAGATATTTTACAGAATGTTGAAAACAAGCAGCCATTGACTTCCAGGAACCATTGAAATCACCAGTTTGGTACTTGGAGGGGGTGTTTATAAGACCCTTTTCATGAATAGGAATGAGACTTTATGCATGCTTATGACAGATGTTAATAAGTGTCATTTGCTCATTATGTCAATTTAAATGCAAAGCTTTCATTGTTTGAGATGTCTTTGTTATAACAACTTGATATTAGGGTGACACGGTAGCACAGTGCAGTGAGTAGTGCTGTGGCCTCACAGCCAGAATGTCGTTGGTTCGAACCCCAGCTGAGTCAGTTGACATTTCTGTTGAGTTTGTATGTTCTCCCCGTGTTCGCAGAATTGAATAAGCCAAATTGGCCGTAGTGTGGGTGTGAATGTAAGAATGTATCAGTTTTTTCCAGTGCTGGGTTCAAAATCAAGCATATTTTTCTGATCATTTAACAAAATTAATTTGTCATTAAAAAGTCTCTTTAAAAGTGTCATTAATTTGTCAATTTACTTTTATAACAACGTCATTAATAAAAAACACACAAAAAAAAACAATGATCCTGTCATGACAGTTAAAATGGCTACATGACAATTATGTTTATGGCGGATGTATGTCAAGTTATGTTGTCTAAGTAATGTCAAGTTGTCATGACAAAAAAAAGACAAGTTACGATGTATAATGGCGGCATGGCCGCCGTTGGTAGTGCTGCCGCCTCGCAGCAAGAAAGTTACTAGTTCAAGCCCCAGCTGAGTCAGTTGGCTTTTCTGTGTGGAGTTTGCATGTTCTCCCTGTGTGAATAGAAAAGGCCAATTGGCCATAGTGTGGGTATGAATGTAATAGTATATGGGTGTTTCCCAGTGCTGGGTTGCTGCTGGAAGGGCATCCGCTGCATAAAACATATGCTGGATAAGTTGGTGGTTCATTCCGCTGTGGCGACCCCTGATAAATAAAGGGACTAAGCTGAAAAGAAAATGAATAAATAAACCTGATATTACCAAGACAACATAAATTGTCATAAATACATCAGGTACAGTTGAAGTCAAAATTATTAGCCCCCCTTTGAATTTTTTTTTTGTAAATATTTCTCAAATGATGTTTAACAGAGCAAGGAAATTCTCACAGTATGTCTGATAATATTTTTTCTTCTGGAGAAACTCTTATTTGTTTTACTTCGGCTAGAATAAAAGCTGCTTTTAATTTTTTTAAATCTGAGTGAATGACACTTATTGACAGTTGTCATAAGCATGCATTGAACTTCATTCTTATCCATGAGCTGTGTCATGTCATGATTATAAAGATTTCATGAGAGTCTCATAAACACCAAGTGTAACCCCAGTGTGCAACATTCTTGAAAATGTCCTCTTTTGTGTTCAGCAGAAGAAAGAAACCCAGGTTTGGAACAGGTGAAAGGTCAGTGAATGATGACAGAATTTACATTAGTTTGTTGAACTACCCTGTTCTTCCCTGTTTGCTTAATGAATGAGCTGCAGACTCTCAATAGAGCATCATTGTACATTTATGATGGATAAGTGACTTATTAATACTTTTATCATCTTCTCTGTGATTCAGATCAGACACGCAGCAGCCAATGTGCTGAGGGAATGTTGGCTTCTGCATCGCACCACCCAAACTAAATACACCAGTGGAGAACATCGACACCATCAGAGGTGCCTGCTGGAGGCCATCCGTGTGTGAGTGACCCTTCACTATAAGCATTTAGACATTACGTCACAGAATTCATGCCCTGAGAAATTCCCTAGCAGTGAAAGACTGGGAGTTTTTTTTGTGATCTGTAGGTGTTGTCGACATAAAATACTTTTGGGCAGTTATCCCTTTAACTACCCCACCAAAAAAATTTTTTTGGATTACATTTCTTAACTCCTAATGTCGCTAGTTAACACACTCAATACATTTTTTTTCAACACATCCCATAATATCTAAAATATCAACCTCTACCAAATAGCTGATAAGTCGGTTTATGGTAAAAGTACCGGAATTAATACATATACTATGAAAAATCTGAAAATATGAAGTGTAAGACCAATTTATTTAAAAACACAATCAAAATAAAACATTTCTGAATACTAAATCATCTTTATTTTTTGAATTATGCATTAAATATTTCAGATTCTCTTTTAACATGTTTTATTGTTTGTTTGTTTTTTACAATATAACCAAAATCAAGTGTAGTAGTGTAACAGAATTATGTTTGTTTGATTTATTTATTTGTAAACCGACAATGCTGTGTGTGTAAACCATTCTTTAAAACAGTCCAAATATGGTCAACCGTTAAGCAGAGAGGCAGTCAAAGGGAAAAAAGATTGTTTGTTTAAAATGCATTTAAAATTGAAAACCTTTCAAATTAAATCATATTTGATTTAATCGTTCACAAAATATTTTTTTCTTAATTTTAATGATTTGTTTACTGCAATAATCTTTGCTTCTGAAAGAAAAAAAAGACAATTGAATGACTTAAATTTTCCTGCCATTTATTTGGGAAAAACAATCACTTTTTTTTGGTTGTTTTTTTATGCTAAAAGAGCTTTACGATCCACACACAAGCAAATGTGTGTAGATATCCACAAATGAATCCCAGAGAAAGCTGTAGTTGTAACCTGAAGATATAAACTTTTTATTTGCCAATATTCATTCATCATTCATTTTCTTTTCGACTTAGTCCCTTTATTAATCCAGGGTCGCCACAGCGAAATGAACCGCCAACTAATCCAGCATATCTTTTACGCAGCGGATGCCCTTCCAGCCACAACCTAACACTGGGAAACATCCATACACACATTCACACACACTTATACACTATAATCAATCTTAGCATACCCAATTCACCTGTACCACATATCTTTGGACTGTGGGGGAAACCGGAGCACCCGGAGGAAACCCAAGCGAGCACAGGGAGAACATGCAAACTTTACACAGAAATGCCAACTGACCCAACCGAGGCTCAAACCAGTGACCTTATTGCTGTGAGGCGAACGTGCTACCCACTCCGCCATCGCGTCGCCCTATTTGCCAATATCCTTGTATTAATTTGTTTTATTTAATTAATTTTTGCAAAATTCCTGTAGGTGTTTGTGGATGCTATTGTATTCCGTTGTGTGTGTGTATATAGGTTTATGTCGTTTATGAGGATAATTTTTTAAATGACAGGTATGACTTAGGGCTGCACAATATATCATTTCAGCATCGATATCGTATTGTGATCATTCACAATAGTGACATCGTGAGTATACACAATGTTGAGTTTTGATTGTAATTTATCATTTCGGAAGTGTTTCTTGAGGCCTGTGAGTGTTCTGAAAGCAAATCGTACAGTTGGTAACTTTGACAAATGAATAATGATAAATTCTATTGAATTTTTTTCTAAAACGGAGACTATGCCGTATTATTTTTCTTTAGATTTAATAAATTACTCTATACCTGAGTACAGGAAAACAATAAACTGCTGTTTATTTCATTTGTATCTTTTTCTTTATTGATTTTATCTATGCTTGTTTCTTATATATTATGCACTCCCCTACAGAATCATTCCAATCAATCTATAATTACAAATTCTTTCCAAATTATTTTTGACACATCTAATTGTATTCATATCGCAATATATATCGCAGAATAAAAATAGTTAGAATTTTCCAAAATTGCATAGCCCTAGTATGACTTGCCTTGTGTCCTCGTAATTCAAAACACTTAAACATACTTAACATGTACTACATTCAAGTACATCAGGTAGGGCCTTAATACATTTTTTACTGTATAAAAGACATTATAACTATGGAGCCCTTATAAACCATATAAACAAGTGTTTGCATACATACATAGTCTTATTCATTCATTGGCTTAGTCCCTTTATTAATCAGGGGTCGCCACAGCAGAATGAACCGCCAACTTATCCAGCATGTTTTACGCAGCAGATGCCCTTCCAGCTGCAGCCTATCACTAGGAAACACCCACACACTCTGATTCACACATATACACTACGGACAATTTAGCTTACCCAATTCACCTATAGCACATGTCTTTGGACTTGTGGGGGAAACCGGAGCACCCGGAGGAAACCCATGCGAACACGGGGAGAACATGCAAACTGCACACAGAAACGCTAACTGACCAAGCCGAGGCTCGAACCAGCAACCTTCTTGCTGTGAGGCGACAGCGCTATAGGTGGTCTTATATGGATGTTAAAAAAGAAAAGAGAGGAAACAGATGAATTTAAATAATATTATATAATAATGGATTTGCAGAATGTTCAATTTTGCACTAAAACTTTCATGCGGCATAACACGAAAATGTCAGTTTCACAGAGATCACATTGTGCAATGCTAAGCATCTTCTTTAATATATGGTCTTGTGATTATCTTGTGGTCCTTGCAGTTTCCCTGTCTCTCAGCTGATTGTTGACCAGTGTGTTGTTTACGGTGTGTCCTCACATCTTCCTGCAGATAAGCCTACAGTTCCTTTATGAGCAGTAGGAAGTGCTGATGTGTGAATTTACACTGACACTATTAATGTCTGCAGGAATCTGCCTCTAGAATATTCCAGATGTGTGTTTGAGATCCATCAGTAACTGTGAATGGCCATAAGGGTGGATGGATTTCTTACTTCCTGTTTTACAGTTAGCAGAACCTCCAAAAATACTGGTGCCACAATGACAGCTGAACCACCATGCCAGAAAGCAGACCGCCAAATACTTAGGAGGTCATTCGGGTTTGTGTTTTTCAGGCTGTTTTTTTTTTTGCCTCATGACACATGGACACTGGTGATTTCTGCATGCTTCTGCATGCTTCGGCAGCTGCTGACGGTTCCCCTACAATAACTGGTTTCCGTTTTGCTTTTTTGGGACACTACATATTCAGACATGTGCCCTGTCAGCCTGTTGGAAAGCCTGGTATCAACACATGTCAGAAAATGCACAAATGTACAGCGAAACCTTTCAGTGCTAGAGATCAAATGTCATTAGCAGAGATCAAATCAGTTAAATTGATTCAGTAATTGAAATAAAGCCCAAGTAAAATACAATTTAAAACAATAAATTAAAGCAATTTTTTTATTAAATGACAACAGCTTAAGACTATTTTAAAAGGGTGGTCCAGAGTGTATTTTTAAGGCTTGGTTGTGTACATAAAAGGTAAAGCAATGTGTGCTCAGGCTTCACTAACATGAAAACAACTGCCATATGTCCGGTAAAATCTAGATTGGATATGCGGCCGGCCGGAAGTGCGATATGCACATTAATTATAATAGCATTTTTTATGACACTGTATAACAATATTTAATATTTTTACAGTACTGTGGCGGTTGGGTTTAGGGTTTGGGTGGGAGTAGACGTTCATAAAATACAATAACTGGGAAATATCATAAATAATAGAAATCCATATCCGATCTAGCAACAACCCATATTTCCTTGTTCCTCCAAAAGCCCGCCTTCAAAAGGCTCTGATTGGTCAGTTAACATAATGTGCTGTGATTCTCAGATTTGGCTCCACGTCATAAGGAAGCGTCAACAGCACACACTGTGCCTCTGCTGTGTAAATATTGTCAGTCAGTGTAGCTGTGTCAGTGTAAGCCTGAATTAGACAAAAAATAAAGAGGACACAGCTGAACCTCACGCCTGCTCTCTAAAGTAAAAGCTGACAAGTGTCTTTCACATATATTCGGGTTATAAGCGTGTGTAAGTAATATGAAATGTTCACATTTCTTTTGCGAGTTTGTTATTTGAGATGTAGAACGCAGGTAAAGTGATTGCATGGAGAGACAATGCAGTGCTGCTGAGGATTGAGGGTGTTTACAGGGGTTTGATGGATAAATATGAATTTGTAGCGAAATTTTTAGCGATGCCAAACAGCATTTACCATTGTTTACGTCCTTGCTACAACATACCGCTAACACTAGACACTATGCATGTAATGTATCAATTTTAACAAATAAAAATTCTTACAGGTTGTGGCTCACAATTCACAGTTTCGTCTATTATGGTTGGAACTGCTCCTTTAAAGAGTTTTTAGCCGAATCCAGCACTGAACTGGAAGAGATTCTGGATGCTATCCTTTGTCAAATGCTAGCTATATATTTTTTATAATTCTCTGGAACATAATTCAAATTAAATTGTAAGCACTTCTCTTTTTGTGTCGTGTCCTTTGGAAGCCCAAATACACAAACAGAAGAAGCTCTGTGAAAATAGCATTTGGAAAACATTTTAGCTTTCTCTGCTATAAGATTACAGCACCTCTGGCCACTCCCCTTCGCTGCACAGGGTGTATGTGCATAACCTGAAGCATTTGTGATCTCACTAGCCCTAACTTCGCTAACCCTGTAAAAGCCATTGTCTTCCTTTGCATTGAACTTTGAGCGTCTTACATTCAGAGATGTTGTTTATGTTCACACCAACACAATCTCACGGCAATTTGTAACTTTTTGATTTAGTGGCTAATTCGTACGAATTCATATGATCTAATTCGTACAATTTAGTACGATTTGCTCATCCCCCAATGACAGTTGGGTTTAGGGGTGGGGTTAGGTGCCACGCTTCCTTTTTAAAATCGTACAATTTCGTACGACTGAACTCGTACTAATTCGTACTAATTAGCCACTAAACTGGCAAAACGTAAAATACTTACGTTTTCTTGTGAGATCAGGCTGGTTCACACAGCTACATTACACATCAACTAAAGGTTAAAATGTGATATCGTAGTAGACCACCCCTTTAATACAAAATTAAAATAAAAAACACTTTTAAGCTCATAAAGCAAATTTTATTAGTATATGTACTCTATAACAGCATATTCATTTAAAATTACACTGCTTTGACCACTTTTATGAACACTAGGCCTAGTGATACAAAAAGGTTATTTTAATAGACATATCATCCGCACATGCAAATGAGATGACTGAAACTTACGAATACAGACTTACAACGTAATATTATATATTATTGGGAGAGGAGAATTCAAACTAGAGATTTTTTTTGGCAGCAAGTGAATGTATAATAAGCGTATGTCTTTCTGCCTTTGACTAGATTTCGTCATTTGCGGTTGAAGCAGAGGAAGTTAAGAGACTATGCCAGTGAAATGGTGGATCTCTCAAAGGTAAGTCAGACATACAGTACACACTAGACTGGTGTCTACATTCGTTTTCCCTAAAAAGAGGCATTCACCTAAGCCAGACATATAAATGTTCTGTGAAACTATAAAAATCTCAGTAAAATCTACCTTAAGTCTGACTGTGTCTCATGTAGCTACATAAATGGAAAAACAGGGCCTTGACAGTCAAGTTCCAGAGAGGGTTTCACCTAAATAACTGAGACTAATGCTACAGTATATTTACATCGACTGTGTTTTGAATTGACAATCATATTTACTTATAAGTTTGTGTTTTAAAATGGCCTGTTCACTCAGAATATTATGCCAGAATATCAGTTTTATGCATAACTGATGAACTTGTGGCTTGTTTCCACTGACTGGTACGGTACGGTACGGTTCGGTTTGGTACGGGTCACCTTTATCAGGCTTGAGTTTCCACTAACAAGAGTACCCTTTTGGTGGGCATGGTGTATGACAGAAAGTTTCAGTCGACGTCATTCTCGCTCGAGGAAATGTCTACAATAAAGCTGTATGGGACACTTACATATCATATGAGAAGCACTTCTCACAAAACAGATGCTTTACACACACAAATACTTGTGTAGAAATGTTTATTACTAACTTTTCAATGAACATGAGTTGATTATAACTGCAGATCAATGACAGTGCGAAACAGCCTACTGTAACGTCTGTAATTATATAAAATAAATAAATAAATGAACATATATAAACACATACAGCCCCTTACAGTCTCCGATATGTTACCAACTACAGAAGAACTACACACAGCAGACATTTCGTCCGTATTTAGGTTCAAAAACAACACAAAATTTAGCCCACAGTCAGTGAAAACCTCTTATCTGTTTATGTAATCTTCAGCAGCACATGTAGCCTCTGTTAGACAGTAATTCCATCATTTCCGGTTCATATCAGTCCAAAAGGTGAAGATAATAAGTTAGTTATACATGGCATTTTTTTCATGTTTGCTGAAAAATAACGTGCTCCTTTTTTTCCGGCTTCTCCTTTGCTTTTTCACTATCATCAGCTCAAGAAGTTTGTTATTTCAGATATAATGTTAGACGCGCACGAGCGCAAGCAAGAAAGCGAAACCACTCGCGCCTCAGACTGCCTCGTAAAAAAGTATGGGGCACAGGGTAAATCTGCTCTTCTTCTTGGCTTTGTGGCTGTTCATCAAGACGACGACAAGGTTTGTTTGAGCCCGGGTCGACCATGGCTCGTTATTATTTGTATATATAATTCCGCTGTAATCTCTCGCTGTGTATTTTAAACATGGCGGGGTTTTTGTTTTCATTCTGGCTTGTTGTGTAAGTAAATGACGTATCTCTATAAACCAATAGCGTTCAGCTGCGCGTCTAGCTCCGCCATTTGGTACCCTTTCTCGTGCTTGGTACCCTTTCGAAAGGGTGCCGAAAAAGTGGTACGGTTTGGTTCGGTACGCCTTTTGACAGTGGAAACGGCCATAAAAGCTTACCAAACCGAACCGCACCGTAACGTACCATTCAGTGGAAATGGGCCATTAGGTTCTCTATTTGTGACCATCGCCTGATGATGGTGATAAAAATAAATATAAATGATGGCGGTGTCCAAAATCACAAAATCTCCCATATGGGTCATGGCACCAATTGCTGTTTTTCCACCATCATGCCAAATGGTTTTTCCATTTATTCTGTGGCAGTCTGGGTCAGTTTACATTTTACCAGCCCAGCTGATTCATGCTGGGCTGGTAAACAATTTTTGATTTATATTTAACCATAAATGAACATAATGATAAACAATCTAGCAAACATTTATTAATGATTAATTGTTGCAATGTTACTGATGTATGCAACAATCTAATTATTTACCTATAATGTACTTTTAAAAACTTTATAAAATATGTAAAAAAAATCTGCTATAATCTAACTAATAAAATCCAGTTTTGATCTTGTACAACAAGGATGTTCTCATTCCACACTCCCAGTCCCAATGTGTGGTGAACCAAGCTCAAATGTGTGTATACGACCAACCGATTCATGACTTTGGAAGCTGATTGAGACACACATTATTATCCAGATCAAGCTAACAATGTAACCTCCTTGCCCCAATCTGACACTCATTTGTGGCCAGTGTGTGGTGAGATTTTATTTATTTATTTTTACAGCTCTACCTATCTGGCATCTGTTACACTCACCCCTGTAAAGCTATAACTCCAGCCAGGGTCACAGCACCAGTTTACCCTCTCTGGCTGTACTTGCACCATAACAAGCTGGTTTCAAACATTCCAGGGAAATATTTGGTGGCATCAGTTTTCTAGCATAAGTCATTAGTACTTCCCTTGAGGTCAAGGAAGTGACATTTATGGTCTCCTCTTGCTGTCTAGTCTCCATTAGCAACACAACACTACCATTAATTAAATTATTAATCATTATTAATATAAATTAATTAAGTATTAATGAATCAAACTGTATACTGAATACTTTAACATTAAAGGATTAATGAATCAAACTGGCGACACGGTTGGCGGTTCATTCCAATGTGGCGACCCCAGATAAATAAGGGACTAAGCCGAAGGAAAATGAATGAGTAAATGAATCAGTCAAACTGTATTGGGCTACTGAGTGAGCATGTCCTAAATGCTCATTGTTTTATACTGCTGTTGCAAATCTAAGAAAACACATTACCTTGTCTTCCAACAGATGCAGATGATCATGTGTGATCTGAGCGCAAACTGGAACAGCTCTTATCACGAGCTGGAGCAGCGAATCATCTCCATGGAGCAGAAGCTGGATGAACTAGGACGCTCCTTCCAAAACACCTCCGAGCTGCTCACACAGGCGCTACATCACCGCAGACTGGACTACAGGTACACTGTCAAACATAAAGAATCAAATGATGATTAGTGGAGTATGTTTTACAGGGCATATTTCAGTCTTTCTATTACAATTTTTCACATTTACGGGCAAATTTACTAAACAGGACAAACAAACATGACATATAACATACAAGGGCAGATAAAAGTGTCCAATTAAACTAGAAAAGTAAAGTTCGTAGACAAACTTTGTGGTGTCTAGAGAAAGCCTCGTCTGAAAGTTTGAAGTAGTTTTAAAGTTTAAATAATTGAAGCCGTTTTTAAGATGTTTATAACAGTCGGCATAGACAGATAATTACATATATGTCAGCATAATTCTAGTATGGAGTGGGATGTTTCTTGCTAAGGCATTGTTAGGGTGTTCTGAGTGGTTACCAAGGCATTGCTAAGGTGTTGCTTGGCGGTTGCTAGGGTGTTACTTGGCAGTTGCTAAGGTGTTGGTAGGCAGTTGCTAAGGTGTTGCTAGGCAGTTACTAAGGTGTTCTGAGTGGTTGCTAGGCAGTTGCTGACAACCACTGAAGCATGTGAAATGCAAAACAAGTGAAGGGATTCTTTATTTGAGTGTTAAATTACGGCAAAAATACCATTTGACAGTTGGCAGCTGCCAACCATAAACTCAAAAAATATGATTCTGTCTTGAAAAAAATATAATGAAGTCTTGAGATTTTGTTGGAACAACTTAATTGTTTTGTTCAATCCACTTAAATTTGTGATAACTAATAAATTAAATTAAATTCCTTCGTATTGTCCCAACACAAATCAATTACGTTAACTTTTGTTTTTACAGTTGACTGAACATAACACAATTAAGTTGTTCCCCAAAAAAATCTCAAGAAGTGTGTTGATTGAGAAATCTTGAACAATTTTTACACATATTTAGACATATTTAAAATTTTGAACAAGCAGCAAAAAAAAAATTTCAGTGTACCTACAAGATTCATTTAACCCTTTGAAAAGAAAACTCCAACAACTGCATATCCAACAAAGAAAAAAAATTATATCAAGATTTTATGAAGCATTTAAGAAGCATCCACTTGTTGGAAAATAAAACGACCAATTCTTGAATTGCAATGCCCATTCTCATTTAAGAATCACCACAGCACACTACATCAAATGAATGATCAACATGTAGCCTGAACCTAACATTAGCAAATCTCTATCTTACAAGCCAGAGTGTTTTATCATTTGTTTGTACTCTTTAGTTTAATTTACAAGCGATTTCTGAGTGAAAATAATTTCTACAGCATTTATTTTTCAGTGTAATACAATTAGCTGTCGCCAGTCTGTCATAATGTGCTTATCATGAAAAAGTATGTTATAGTAAAGTCTTTCTTTTTACACAGGTGACCTGTGGCATCTCTTTGCAAGGCTAATAGTCTTCATCCTCTGAGCACTCTACAGCCAAGCCACTTGGACTGATGGAAGATCTTTATGACATTTTAAGAAGATCCATTAAAACCACAGTTTTATCGCGAACAGACGCTTTACCGTGCATATTTAAGAATGTCTTTCTCAATTCTACAAACATGAACTTGGGTAAAGGTTTTTTGGTTACTTTAAAAGTTTGACCTCTGATTTACTTTCACTTCATCGATTATTTCATAACCATGAGATGGAGATTCTGGTGTTATGCTATGAAGCAAATTTAGATTTGTTGTAACACACATCACACAGGCCTCAGTGTGATTTATATTATTGTGAAAGTCATTTTTTTTTGTTTTTATTATCAGCCTATAGTTTCTGTTTGTTGATAATAATGGGGAAGTTAGTCATTCCCAATCCAAATCTCGGATATTCATCTCAGAATTTTTGAAGTATTATTCATTCTGAGCACCTTGAGTTGCGTCCACTGCATAAAAACATATACCTGAGTAATTAATGGTTCATTCCTCCGTGGCAACCCCTGATAAATCAGGGACTAAGTCGACAGATAATTTCATATCTCTAATTTAATACACGATTTTCAAGATATTTCATGAAAGTCTCCATTAAACTCAAGTATTCTTCAGTTTTTAATATGTACTTTAACACACACACAATCCAACACACTGTCCTTCAGAGTGCCCTCCATTTGATAGCATGCATGAACATCAAAGTTTGGAGTGAAGTGTATGGAAACAAGAGCTGTGTGTGTAAGCCACACTCCACTGGGCTTAAGAGGCACACTAGCAACTGATGCTATATGATGTGTTTTTAAGCATCATTGTAGGCGCGCCAGTTTCCCATGCCAGAAATTGAACCAGGAGTTGAGAACAAAGGGGTTACATACACATAACCTACTCATGAATACCAAATTATACTTAGGGTTAAACTTAATGGAAACTTCTTCAAATGCAAGTTAGATCAATCATAGTCAATCACCATAGTTGGGTCCCAAGGATAAACCAGACTTCTCACAGCCTATTCCCCTAGTACACTGTTATTTTTAGAGCAACCCTTACTCAGGCAGAACCACCTGCACCCACAGAAACCCAATAAAAAATCTGGGAATGACTTGAATTTCCATCAGCCCCTTTTACCTGACAGGGCATCTGTCGACGACGGCATGTGCCAGCTCTAATTACACCATGAAAAGGTTTTGTGAGTAATGCTCTTCAAAATACTGGTGTAAAGGAAAAATCTTTATTGCTGAAGTCTGTGTTTAAGTTAAGGGCTTAAAACAGAGGCTGTCAGACCTCTCTGTTAGCCCCTCCTGGTGGGCTAAAGTATGTGTTACACATTTGAAAAAGCTAAAATTACAATTTAGTCACCATTACTCACCCTTAAATGGTTCCTAACATTTAGGGAGTTATTTTTCTGTTGAAGAAAAAATAAATATCATTTGAAGAATGTTAGACTGGTAGCCACCGACATTCATAGACAAAAATAATAATAATAACCTATGGAAGTAAATGGTTAATGGTTCCCAACATTTGTAGACATGTCTTTTTTAACAGAAGAATGAAACTAAAGTAGTAGGATTCTAAATGATGACAGAATCTAAACTTTGGGTGAACTATGCCTTTAAGACAATTGTTGTTCTTTATTGTTTTGGATGAGCTTTTTTTTTTACAGTAGACTGGGTGCATAGACAAGTATGCAGCATAAGAGGACACATAAGAGAAAGCTCATATCTATTGTATCCACTTCTTTTCACAGGAACTTCATCTTAGTTTTACTGATGCCTTTCCATTTGAAACTGCTGGCATAAGGAAAGCACATGAATGGCACCTGACTCATTATCTGACCAATCATTAACTGTTGCTGTTTATACAGGAATGTAAAACAAATATAGTGAAAGAAACAATTTTATTGCTTTAGATTCCAGATAAGTTGATCAGGAATTCAGTTTTGCGTGTTCTATTGTGAAAACTACAAGAACAATGATGGGGAAATGACTGAAAAACGTTTACAGCATTATTTTTGCACATTTTAATAAAGCCATCTCATGTTAACGCAACTTTGTGTTTTCCCAACTATAGAGGATGAGTAAGCCTGAAAAAAAAGCAAGAGACAAATGTCTCTGTGTATTTATGTACAGTTTTTATTACAAAAGAGTTAGAACCAATCACTGATGTATGACACAAAACACCTATAAAAATGAAGAAAATTGTGTTGTATTTTTCTTTGGTCAATAAAAATATGAACTTGCATAAAATATTATTAGTCAGAATTCTTTCAGTAGTCTAAATTTTTGACCAGTAAAAAAATATTCTATAGATTCACCAACTATCTAAATTATAGCAGTGCTCACATTTCTTTCAAACTTAGTGATTAAAGTGTCACGTATTTGGCCATCGGCTCATGTCAAGTCTTAAATAAACTGTATTAGATCCACCACCATTGACCACTCAACAATGAAAGTGTTTTTCAAAGATTAATCAAGTAAAAAAAAAAAGTTCCAGTTGACGGGAAGTGTTTCAATTATTACTTTCATCTCATTTATTCAAACAATTCAAACAGTGACAGGTTTTGAGTGTTTTCCAGTGTGTTTTGTGTTTTTAAGCATATGCCACAACAACGCGGACGGCCTTGCAAATATCTGTCCACAACTACAGTCAAAGACCACCTTGCATTTCTTCTTTGTTTGCCGCCTACCTTTTCTATGCTTCCGTTTGTGGGAGGTCAGTTTATGTGCCCCTTTGAACGTATTTCCACACCACGTGCAGACAAACTGAACCGACTCCGCATGCTGGACCTGATGCCTCAGCAGATGCAGCTGCCTTTGGAAAGACCTTCCACACTGACACCTGTATAACCTTGATCCACGGTGAAGGTAGCGATGGCGGACCCTCAGCGACGGTTGTCTGGAAACAGCACCACAGTGACGACAGGGGAAGATGGTCTTGGAGCTCCAGCTCTGCTCGAGAGGCTTTTGCAGAGCCATGTGGTTCATGTACATGCCCACTATTCGTAACGGAGCCTGAATCTGGGCAGGATAAACCTGAGATTGGTTATTCCTGGTAAGAGCGCTCACCAGGGTAGGACAGGCAACTGAGGTGACCGGCGGGATGTTCACAGGTATAGGTCTAATCGTAGGCACAGGCGTTTGTCTAAGAACAGTCCTGCTTGAGGATACCAGAGCAGGTGTAGAAGTGTTCACATTGGGGGAAAAAGAAACGACAATTGGAAGAGGACGACTGGAAGGCGTAGGGATACGAATGGTCAACCTCGATGGATTCAACAACAAGGGACGCACTACTGAAGGTGTAGGAACGGGAATGTTTGGGTGGGAAACAAATAAACTAGGTGCAAAACTGGGCCTCACAAGAGTTTGTGGGACAGCCACAACTTGTGGAACCAAATTAGTTACTTTAGGATTGACCGCAGGAGTTGTCTGAAGCAGTTGGTGCAGCGTCAGAGCTTCTGTTGACCCCAAGGATGTCACTGGACGTGGAGGATCAGTGGAAACGTTGTTAAGTGCTGGAATAAAGTTAAGAATGTTAACTGTGCTCTGATTGGTGTGCAAAGCAGAGGCAAGGGGCTTTCCCTGATTGCTGCTATAAGACAAAGGCATGTTGGGTAACTGGGTTAGTGGGGTGACCATGTTGCCTCTAGGTTTCAAACACACATGATTTTTGAAATTTTCCTGTCTAGGGAAAACTTTGTGGCAGGCCGAGCAGATATACGAAGTCTTAGGGTGTTTTTCGGTCATGTGCTTTAAGAGCGACTCTTCATTCTCGCATGCTACCTTACACAGGCAACAGGACCACATCGTTTTCTTACTGCAATCATCCATGTGCTTTCCCAAATTGGCGAATTTGCCATAGCAGCAAAAGGGGGAATCGGACTGAAAGCCAAATTTCTTCTCAATGCCATTCAAATCCAGATTCGCATTCACAGATGCTTTCTTGTCAGGCGTCTGTGGCTTCAGTCTCTTTTGCAGAGATCTGCAAGACTCATTATAATCAGAATCTGAGCTGAAGTCCTCATCTGGATTGTATGCAGTGTCACCTGGGGGCAGCGAGTCAGGGTTGGCATCTTCATCAGAGTCTGTACTCTCTCCATCCCCTGTCAGGCCAATGACCTCCTCTGCGACCACCTTGTAAACGGACACGTCTTCAACCTCATTGTCATTCTCCTGCTTTAGTCCAGAACTAAGGTGCTCTGTTTGTGTTTGGTTCTGAAAGGAGGAAGAGCTGAAGGTGTCATTTTGTTTCTCTTCATCAAGAGGGAAACTTTCAGGTTCTGTTTTGATGTGTAGGGTTTCATCGATGGAGTTTGTTTCACTATCAGTCTGTTTCTGCAAGCGACTGGACGTGTTGCTTGCCACATTTTGTTCCGAGTCAAAATATGCATGATCCATTGAGATTACTCTTTTCAAATCAATGCAGCTTGAAGTCTTGGCGATGCTAACTGCTTCAGTCTCCTCGGTTTTAACAACAGGTTTTACCTTCATGTTGTCTTTCTGATGCATTCCTATATGCCCATTGAGATGCCATGTGCAACTAAAGAGAGCTCCGCAGACATCACATAAATGACAGTCCTTTGTGTGGGCATTTTTTAAGTGCAACGCTAGTGACATTACACGGCCAAACTTTGTCTGACACAGGTGACAATACACCACCGCTGTGTGTGTCTTAAAGTGCTCTATCAGTTTATCCAGGAAGGGGATGTTGTCTCCACAAACACAGCACACAGAGCTTTTCTCACTAGCCGCCAGTGGTATTTTGTATACCTCCTCATCACTGGAGTCTTCAGAGAAGCTGTAATATGTTGAGATGAGGTTGTTGTAATACTCCTAAAAACAAAGGGAACAATCAAGTGAAAAAATGGCAGTCTATAGTAAGTCTGGGCGATTATTCAAAAAGTAATCAAAATCGACATTCAGAATCGATCAAATTTTTCCAGGACGATTTTAAAATTACTTTCCCTACCGCGTGTGGAGTCACGTGACCCTGCCAAGTTCAGACTGCATGATTTTCAAAGACGTGGTGTCATAGATGTTTTCACACTGCATGACTATCTGGGCTAGCGCTTTGTTCACACTGCAAGATGGATCGGCGACAGGGGGTTTCACATTGCATGACTTTACAATAATAAGAATCACCGACAACTTTGTCCAAACTACGTCTCACAGCCAAAAACACGTAGTATATCTTTTGTTATTAACTACATAACGAGAAAGAAGCCTTTAATGGGGTCGAAAATGTACATATATGCGCATAACTAACCAGGATCAACTTTTTATTCAATAAGAAAAGATGCGCATAAACTACAATTTTACTGAACAAATTCCAGTACGCGCATTAAAAAAAAAAGGTCATGTGATTTTGTTATAAGAGTCCATGGGATGATAAAGAT
The DNA here is from genome assembly GCF_903798145.1 of Danio aesculapii. Lineage (NCBI taxonomy): Eukaryota > Metazoa > Chordata > Actinopteri > Cypriniformes > Danionidae > Danio > Danio aesculapii. Next base: position 31,242,749 of record NC_079450.1, read on the forward strand.
GTGTGTGAATGGACAAACCAGTAGGCTGAGCACACTGTGAAACATCTGAAATGTTGCTTTGGTCCTTCTAAAATGCCTAAACCATTTTAGAATTAGTGATATTATCTTAATGACCTCCAGAACTGTCAAGAGTGTCTGTGCTCCGCGTCTGACACCTTTAAACACCACCAAACGTTCATTGCATATCGGCATTCATCTTTAATTAATCCTAATTTATTAAATAAGGAAATGATTCACACAGCTTCTCATACTGCAGCAAATTCCATTTTACTGTTGACATTTGGTGGCAGATAATCAAGAAGTGACTACTTTGTTCTCTTTGACTCAAATGGAAACGCTGCTTTATTCGCACTTCTTTTATGCGGCATTCCAGTTATGAGCATAAAGTGAATTCGCATTTTTGAATGGAAACATATCTAGAGATAGTAGATAGTGTGCATTTCCTTCAATTATTCTGAAAATCAAAGAATGCACCCTTCATTCAAAATATGTAATATGTGAGCATATTTACTATACAAAACTTGTCAGTGAACTGTAAAGGCAAAATAAATGAATAAAATCATTCTTCATTAATTGTAATCAAGTTCAAATATTCACTTAATCGAGATTTGATTTAGGCCAAATTGTCAAAGATCAAAAAACTGGGTGATCGTGATGCTACTCTTTCCCTTTAGGAAGATGTGTGGGTGGTATGGAAATGGAGTGAGTGAAACATCAAAGGGTAGCAAGGTGGCGCAGTGTGTAGCACAATCGCCTCACAGCAAGAAGGTCGCTGATTCAAACCCCGGCTGGGTCAGTTGCCGTTTCTGTGTGGAGTTTGCATGTTCTCCCCGTGTTCACGTGGGTTTCCTCCGGGTGCTCTGGTTTCCCCCACCTTCAAAGACATGCGCTATAGGTGAATAGTAAGCTAAATTTTCCGTAGTGCATGTGTGTGAATGCGCGTGTATGGATGTTTCCCTGTGATGGGTTGCAAATAGAAGGGCATCTGCTGTGTAAAACATATGTTAGATAAGTTGGCGGTTCATTCTGCTGTGGCGACCCCTGATTAATAAAGGGACTAAGCCAAAAAGAAAATTAATAAATGATAATTATAACAATAACAATAATAATAATAATAATAATGAGAATTAATTGTAAATTAGGAAGGTAAATATGGTGTTTGTGATCCCTTTATTTAATTTTGGAAAGAAATCTCTTATTTTCAAAGGTTTCATTTAATTTGTTACAATAAAAACTGTAGTAATACAATATTTAATAATACAATTACTTTTTTATTCCATTTTTATAATATTTTAAAATTAATTGATTCAGAGGGCGTGAATGTGAGAGTGTATGGATGTTTCCCAGTGCTGGGTTGCAGCTGGAAGGGCATTCGCTGTATAAATATGTTGGATAAGTCAGAGATTCATTTCGCTGTGGCAACCTCTGATGAATAAAGGGACTATATATATATATCTCTCATATATATATATATATATATATATATATATATATATATATATATATATATATATATATATATATGTTACATGCATCTTTTTCCAGGTTTCATGGATGAACACGACGTAAAGAGGAACAGAATATGAAATTAAATCTTTTTTCACAATCTAAAAGGTATTTGCTGTCATATTAGGCATTTAATTATTACTGAATAAGTACTTTTTAAACAACAACAATAATAATAATAATAATAATAATAAAGTATAACAAAAAGCACTGTTTATTCATTCAGCAAAATGCTCCAAGACAGTAAAAATATTTGATACAGCACATACTCCTTGTTAAAATAGAGTCTCTATAGCCAAGACTGCAAAACTGTAACCATAGCAACCACCTTCTTTAGCTATGCATTGTACCAGAAGTAGTAAATCCATTCCTGACACTTTATAAATAAACCTAATGTTACAGCATTACCAGATGACCTAATCTAAAAATGGCTTCAGAATAAGCAGTGTAAATGCCAGGCCTATTTTGCATGCTTTATGATCCATGTGCCTGACTGAGACAGTCAACAGATGAAAGCAAGCAATTCATAGTGCTAGAGAAACATTATTTCTACAGTAAGCTACTACTCTGGAATGTATGTGTCCTGTGGTGTGTTTTCACAGGCAGGGGGAGTTCAGTGCACCACTTACTGAGTTCTGAATGTAAAGAGCTTTCTGCTGCAGTTTCTTTCTGGGACCAACAACACGCTCCACCTCCTCAAATGGCAAGACTTCCATAGTAGCACCTGTTTTAACCTGGAGCAACAGGGGGAAACCAACTTTAGATGACCAGCACACAAAATACAGCAAAATGATAACACACAAGTAGGTTGCATATATAAACACAAGTAATGGAAGATCCTGTTTAGCAGCTCAGTGTGTTCTGCAACAAAACTTTCCTTCAATTTAACATGACTTTAAATCTTGTTCCAGGAAGGTAAAGAGTGTGGTCACTGGGGTTTCAACCTTTTTATGAAATCATAACGATGACGTTATATGCAATACGGCGGATATCACACTTTATTAAATAATTAATGGTACCCCAAAAAAACTGACATTTAAAAGTACTTGATAGGAGTTTGTACCAGAGCTTCTATGTAGTATATTTCTCACAACTTATAGTATATTTCTCAGTACGTAATAGAAGCTGAAAATGTTCTTACCGAAGAATTTACTGAGAATAATTCGATTTCTTTAATAATTTTCGTGTTTTGGTTGTAGCTCCTCCCTCAGTTCATGCACGCACGCGCGAGTCCGTCTCCTAAATTCGTCCGGCCAACAATTCTATATTGCGCATGCGCAGCACTTAAAGAAACCTAATAAGATACTTTCAATAATCTTTTAAAATATTCTTTTATTACAGGTTTATGTAACAAGTTTTATATAAGTGTGAATATATATATATATATAAATATAAAAATGCAGTAATGTTATGTTGCTGAAACATTAAATAAACAATTTTACTAATACTATTTTCAAAAACCACCAATATTTGTGTTCCCCTTTTCTATCTACAATATCTTCCATTTCAGCATGCAGCAATGTTATCTTGCAGTTGTGAGTTTTTATTTATTTATTTTTACAACGTAATAACATCTAAAAACAAACAATTGTTTTATTATGTTCCCTAGAAATTCAAGATCTAACAAAGTGCACAATTTATTTTTAATCTCATGAAACAATTACACAAAACCATGCTGTAATTGTATTTAAGTTACAAGTTTGTTGAAACAGACATCTGTGAAGCAACATGTGCTGAATCATGCTATTTCCAGCAGATGACCACAATAGAAAAATCACAGATTACTTCAGATTTTTACAGTATCAATCAACAAAAGTGTTCACATGACTGAATCTTAGCCCCTTATCCTGCAAAAACAGTGGGTCACACATGACTAAATGGACATGGGCAAACACCTGATCATTTCATACAAACAACTCGTCCCAAACTGCACAGCACTCCACTAGTGTGATCCAGACATCACAGAAGTTCATTCAGTGCTCTTGTTTTTCTATAGCCCAGTCTTCTCCTGGAGAACTTCCTCCTGAAATCAGGGCCTCAGTTCTCTTTAATGAATTCACAGGTTTATCTAGCACCATCATGACTATGAGAGCAGTCTGCTATACTCAGACAGCGCAGATGACTTCTTAACACCATCCCAGATTCTAGCTGCATAATGAAACCTGTAAAAACACACGCAGACATTAATAATCTTAACATGACACGAATTCCACAAACATGAATGAAATGTTGCTTATATTTCATTCGCTTAACTGTTATAGTGAAAATAAAGTACAAAAAAGTACATTTAAATAAATAACACAGCTCCAAAAGTAAACACAGAAGCAATGTGTGTACCAGTTTTTCTCCGTGAGGATTGTGTGTGAGAGCTGACTGCGGGACATCGCCAGAACCTGACTGCGGAATTTAGAAACTAGAGAAGAAAAGCTGGGATGACCTCTATAGCCAGGCAGAAGAGAGAAGAGCGGAGGACCTGAACCTGCAGCACAACAGTTGCAGACCAAGATAGTAGATTATTATGAGAGCAGTGGAGAATCATAGCAAAGCTTAAAAATAAAATAATAATAATACATGCATCCTTCTTGTTCATGGGAACGATGTAACAATCTGTGTCATCGTGAAGCGGTGTTTGCATGAACTCTCTGATAATATGAGCTAAAGACTAGTGAAACAAAACATCTAATGAAAGTAGTATGGTGGCACGGTGGCTCAGTGGTTAGCACTTGTTAATTACAAGAATAAAAAGAGTTATGGCATGAGTTAATTAACCATTTTTAACGGTGTACAAATATTTTGCAGCCAGTTTAGATGTCATTTTATCCTCTCTGAGTAAATAAAAAAGTCGTTTTGATCAAATAATTAATCATGTAATGTTTCTCTTGGTCTAGCGGCTGTGCACATGCTGTCAGCTGCGAAGCCAAGTAAATCAGGCTTAAAATAAAAACGACGACGGCTTTGAAAGTGAAACCAAAAGCCTAATCCCGGACAATTTAGGAGATTTAGAAACCCTGGATGAACGTATTTTTAAGTGCCAAAAAGTCACGCCTCTGTAGGTCTCTGCACAGCATGTGAGATTGTCTCCGAAAGTGTTGACAGTTCTCGCAAACACAACGAGAAGTAGGTAAAGGGCGAGAGATATTCCACTGGTTAATCGATCACGGATGTTTGGCTAGTGGGCTGCTACCAAAAAAGTGTTAAGGATGATAATAATAAATAAATAAATGTCACTAAATATACTTGGGCTGCCATTAATATACCTGGGTGGCTCGCCCAAGTAAAGTCTATGTGTGAGAATCACTGTAATGACAACAGACATTCAACTAATTCTAAAATCTCGGATATAAATATGACAAAAAATATTACATGAATGGTCAGAATGATCACTATGGCCGCTCCTGTAGTTAGAATCCTGGTAGTTTCAGTGTAAATGTTCTAATGAAGGAGATAGAATGTGTTCTGCATTTTGGATGGCTCGATGGTGAGTAATTTAATAGTAAATGTACATTGTTGGGTGTACTGTCTCTTTAATAACATTTTTAACCTGCTCTTGTCAAAGCATCCTCCCCATCATTCTCCATTAAAGGTAAGAGAAAAAGATTGACTTCTGTTTCCATGTAGTCTCGGCTCAGTCCCGGAAATATGTTACAATCCAGCATGGACAATGTGCCTACAATAGGAAGCAAAAAGAAGAAATAAATCAGCCAAATATCGATTCAAAAATCACAGATATTTTCAATAATATGTAGACTGGCCTTTATATTTTAGGTGTGAATGGGCCATGAGTTTGTCAACTGCCATGTGCATCTTCTTCAGGTTTCGTGGACAGAACTCTTCCCTCCTCGCTTTATTCTGCAAGAAAACTGTTTAGAAAAAAATGACATGCATGAAACCCTAATACAAGACTGAATCTGTAAGCATTTGACCCCAAAAAAAAATTAATTCTGGAACACTAATAAAGGAACACTAATAAGCATGACTAGTTTTTGCACCTATGTGAGGATAATACTCTGATCCGTCATCTGGCCCTGAGGAGCCGGTGCTGTCGTGGCTGGCCGAAGGAGTGGAGGGTTTCAGCATCTCAGCCGTCTGCAGAAACCTGATTATGGACACAGCTGTGAGTTTTACACCATACTCCAGTTTTGTAAACAGTTATCCTATTATTATTATTATTATTATTATACATTGCAATAAATACAGTGTAATGTGGAATTTAGGAAATCATCACAGAATCTGTGAAAATGTGAATTATTTTGACCAAATTAGAGAGATCATACAAAATGCATGTTACGTTTTATTTAATTCTGTCCTGAGTAAAACTTTTTTTATTTTTTTGTCTTGTGATAAACATGCAAATGACTTTCATGTAAAATTTCTTACACAGGACAGTACAAAATAATTTAAAAAAATTGTATGACCTTCCTTATTTTGTCAAAATTTTTACAAATTCTGCAAGGGGTTTCCATGTAACACTGCATACCTGGCCTTACAATATGCTGATCATGACTCAAATATCCACACAATCATATTCCTAAACTACTGCAATTCTCATATTAACTCATTTATAACCTCTTTATTAAACTTTGACATTTACAATCATAGCAAAAATTAAAATCATGAATGTGCTTTAGTCTTTTCAGCCACATCGTATTAAAAATAATAATTACTTGATGCTTCTAATCAAGGTTGAGCTTTTTATTAATATTAATTTAAATTATTTATTAAAATATGTTTACATGCATTGCACCAAATGAAACAAGTTGTCCATTTTGAATTCAGTCTCTCAGTGTATATAACACGTTAAATGTATCAAAAGTGACGAGCGGATCATATCGGATCATATTATATCATATCATATCATATCATATCATATCATATCATATCATATCATATATCGTATAGTATAGTATCATATCATATTTTGTATCGTATCTTTTCATTTATTGTACCGTATCGTATCATATATCGTATCATATATATTGTATGGTATCATATCATATATCATATCGTATCATATAGTATCATATCATATCATCTCGTGTCATATATATAGTATGGTATCATCTCATATCATATCGTGTCATATAGTATAATATCATATATTGTATCATATCATACATCATATATTTTATCTTATCATATCATATATTGTCTCGTGTCATATATATTGTATCATATCATATCATATATCGTATAGTATCATATCATATTTTGTATCGTATCTTTTCATTTATTGTATCGTATTGTATCATATCATCTTGTATCATATATATTGTATGGTATGGTATCATATCATATCATATATCGTATCATATCATATATTGTATCATATCATATATCATATATTTTATCATATCATATCATTTATTGTCTCGTATCATATATATTGTATCGTATCATATCATATCATATAGTACCATATCATATATTGTATCGTATCATATATCATATTTTGTATCGAATCGTATCATATCATATATATTGTATCGTATCATATATATTGTATCGTACCATATCATATCGTATCATATTGTACCATATCATATCATATCATTATCATATCATATCATATATCATGTCATGTCATGTCATGTCATATCATATCATATCATATCATATCATATCATATCATATCATATCATATCATATCATATCATATCATATATCCATTTTTATTTAATGCCATATCAGCAACAATAGCTATTTTAATGGCAAAAACTTTATACGAAAATTTTTTTATTTAATTAATAAATATACAATAGAAACCTCAAAAGTGTCAAAGTTTATAACATTAGAAAAGATTTCTATTTCATCATGTCAGCTGCTTATTTAAAGCATCCTAAAATAAAGCATCCACCAAAAAATAGTACACAGCATAATTATCCCACATTATTAAAAAACATTTATAGAATCATGTGGCAGAGACAGTGTTCAAACTTCAATATTTTAAGCTTACAATATTTAAACCATTAAGCCATTAGCATACCTATACAAGTTGATGTCAGTGAACCAGTCCTGTATCACAATCACGACATGACATACCGTGAAGAGGAAGGCAGTGATCTGCAGAGACTAAACCAAACAGTTGGAGATAAAGAAAAACTAAGAAATTTTTCATTTACCTAAAACTACAGAACATTTTTGTTTTGTAAAGTAATGTTTTTGTATACTATACATCTGTATACGTTATGGAATACTATTTGTAAAAGACTACACAATAATAATTAGTCGTACAATTGCAGATAAATTTATTTGCTCTCCTGTAAAATTAACATTTTTTTTATATTTCCCAAATTATGTTTAATTTTTAAACATAGTAGTTTTAATAACTAATTTCTAATAACTAGGGCCAGACAGATTCTGCAGACATTTTTTGCCATTTCTGCACAGAATTTTGCAAAAAAATCTGTGGATTAATGTGAATGGTTTTGGGAGTATCGTAACTAAAAACTTAATATATGAAATAAAAAAATAATACCTTTTTAACTTTTATTTAATGTTTACAATGCAAACCCAATTAGATCCAATTATTTGGCAAACAAAGCAAGTCTCTCATATAATATATCTACTTAAAGACATAAAAAATTACATTACAAACTGTATTATACATAAATCATATGAACATTTTCATATTAGGCAATAATATTACTGAAATTAAGTTAAACAAGTAATTTAACACAAGTAAATACATAAACTCAATGATTGGCTGAAAATCTGCATATTTCTGCACGCAAAGATTCAGTGGGGACCTACTAATAACTAAATCTATAGTGAGAATATAAAATATTTACTACTTATTTTGCAATATAATAGTATTCAGCTTAAAGTGTAATTTCAGGCTTCAAAAACTAGGCAGTTTAGGTTAATTAGGCAAGTCGTTAAAAAAACAATTGTTTGTCATTTAGACAATTTAAAAATATATATATATTTTCTTAAGGGGGCTAATAATATTAACCTAAGCTATTTTTATAAATATACATTTTATTCCAGCTAAACTAAAAGAAATCAGAAAAATTCCAGGAGAAAAAATATATAATAAGAAATACAACAAAAATACAACATTATCAGGTAAACAGTACATGACGTATACTGTAGGTCATAATCAGCTCACCTGCATCTCCACGTATGTGTGTGGCAGGTTGTATTCTGGTGGAAGCTTGCGATCATTATTGATGAGATGATCCAAAATAGAGGGGCTCAAAACTGGCTGCAGATGAAAGCGATAATTAGTTTATCAAGCAGACGCCTATACTGTGAAAACAGCTAGCCTTCGGTCTGACCTGCGTGTCCAGAAAGATGACCCTCTCCTGAGTGATGTAGAAATCAATCCCACTGCTCTGGTTTCCGGCTCGCTCCTTGATCTCCTGTGTCTGAGCTCTGAATACATACGCCCTGTTTAACAGAGGATCAATGGGTGGAGCGCAATAAAGATGAAGTGGAAAACAAGGCAATAATAAAACACATAATTGGGATGCTGATGACGAACTGACCTCTGATCCTCCTCAGGGCTGTTTGCAGACAGCAGAGACATGATTGTGGATTTGCCTGTGCCTTGTAGTCCAATTACGCCAACTACTAGCATATCCGTCTGGTCTCGCAGGTACTAAGGTACAAAACACACATTAACCATACATTTAGTCATATTAGATGCATGTATAGGGAGGAAAATAGAGAGAATATAAAACCGTATTGTTTCTTAAGCCCTTTTTCCTGGTGGTAGTAACATGTTTTCAGTAGAGACATGTTACTTTTGAAAGTAATGCATTACAATATTGAGTTACTCCCCAAAATAGTAACTATTATGATGAGTAATGCATTACGTTACTTTTGAGTTTTCTTTTTCTGACCTAGCTGAGGCTTGATCTGTTTTATAACTTGCAGGATTTTTTCCTTCTTTTTTTTTTTTTTAATAAAGGAGCTCTGCAATTAACAATGCACCATATAATCTACACGTCAGTGTTAATTACGTTGACGAAAAAAATTCGTCATAATTTTAATGACGAACAAGTTTCTACCAATCAAAACGAGACAAAAACTAAATAAAAATTAAGCGATGATGACGAAAACTATAATAAAAATATACTGACATTTTCGTTGCCTAATAAAAATGAGATGAGAATGTGATTGAGGGAAGTTTTTAGAAAATATCCTATCAGAATTAATCTTAGTGTGTGATGCATGACATGACATATCTTTGCTTTAGTATTCCTCTACGTGAGTTATGTAACATTTTACAGCATAACGCATTATCATTTGCCAGTCTTCGGTCATTAATTTAATCAGTACTATACAGCTGAGCACCTGCATGGACTTTAACGCCAACTACAACAGTAAAGCTTGGTGGCCTATAGACTGACATTACAAAGTAGACTTTAACTATTTTAAGCCCTTTCAAAGATTTAATGGCTTGAAACAGTTTGGCAGACTGGTCAAAAACATTAGTAGTTAACCATGTTAAAAAAAGGCTACTGTTCTTACATGTGGATTGATTGCAGACACATAATTTTACATATTACTTATGATATATATAAACAATGCATATCTAATTTATGGTCTAAGTTCAGTTGGCTAAAACTAAAATGATTCAGAAGACTAAAATACGACTAAAACTAAAATGGAATTTTAGTCAAAAGAGTACGACTAAAACAAAATCAAAATTTGCTGTCAAAATTAACACAGCTACACGTTTATTTACCTTAAAACACATCAAAACGCATCAAAAAATAATGATGTAGGATAATCTTACCTTCTGAGAATTTCAAGACCCTCAAGCTATATGCCGTATATACAGATTAATGAAAGTGTAAAGCAATGTTTACTACTTTTGTAATTTTTGTCTTATTAGTGAAGTAAAATCACTGCCCACTGAGATATAAGGTCCAATTTTCTCTTTCTTTGATCCAAGCAGACTAATGGGAAAATTTACTTAAAACCTTACTTGTAATGCATTACCCCAACACTGCTGTATATACTTGTTATTAACCAGCATTCAAATACTACTAAATTAACTTATCATCAATAACATGCAAGAACAAGAGCATGTACATAAAAAAGATTGGGATGTACAATTTTTAATCGTAATCCTTGTGTTTTGGTGCAACACAGTAAAGCCACATCATGTCCATAATGGTATTCATTCATTCATTTATTTATTTATATATTTTCCTTTGGGCTAGTCCCTTTATTTATCAGTGGTAGCCACAGTGGAGTGAACCATCAACTTATCCAGCATATGTTTTACGCAGCGGATGCCATTCCAGCCACAACCCAGCACTGGGAAACACGCATACACTCTTGCTTTCACACTACAGCCAATTTAGTTTATTCAATTCACCTATAGCGCATGTATTTGAACTGTGGGGGAAGCGGAACATCTGGAGGAAACCCACGCCAACTCCAACTTAAACATGCAAACTCCACACAGAAATACCAACTGACCCAGCAGGGGCTCGAACCTGTGAATCGACAGTTCTGACCACTGAGCCACCATGTCCCCCATAATGACATAGTGTTACTATATAAAAAAGTATACATGTTCTTTTATACACTACAATAGCAATATGACTGACTCCATTAAGTGTTGTCCTTCCCTTGTGCCAGTAAACTTCAAAGAAGAGATGATGTTTCAATTGAAGATTAAGTGGGCACATTATTTGCATGGAGTAATCCTTAAAATGCTGCATTTTCCCATAAAAAATAACTATACATTTTAATTTCATGACTATAAAATAAAATACGCCCTTACCTCCATAGCACTGTCACACCAATTCATTTGGTCATCCACAAGTTTGATGCTGTGCTTCATCTTCTCTGGGGGGAGGAGTTTAGTCTGGCCAATCACAGCTGGAAATCAGATTGTGGAAGATGATTTGGTAATCAGGGTGAGAAAAACACACACTAAACTGTTTAAAGTCTACATGTGTACATGTAAATGGTTAAAGTGCAGTTCACCCAAAAACGTTTCAAATGTTGCCATTTTTTTAACTTCAAACCCATGACACAATTTTTGAGATATAAATGAAAAAGAAAGAAAATAAATCATTCTTTTTCTCCATTGAAAGCCCTGATGCCTGACACAAAATCAGTTGAATAAACTCTGGATTGCAGTAAATTTCGAGTTGATAAATCCAAGGAGACGCAAACTGGTTAATAACAGGTTAAGTTGACTCCTTGATGAGTTATTAAAACCAGACAAACATATCAGTTCGGTTATTAGCTCCAGTTTTTAGCAACTCCACTTGCTATCTAAAGTCAAACTTTCTTAAATCCCACCACACTAGAGATAGCACTGTTAGACTGCTGCAATTAACTTTACTGTGGCATTTCAAAATCTCTAATTTCTTGCCTTTAGCTGGTTCAAAGTGTTACTGCTAGATTTATTTGCAATATCAGGAAATATATCCACATTACCCCTCTTCTAAGGGGCCTCCATTGGCTGCCCATTCATCCAATTCAGAATTGATTTTAAAGTGCTTTTACTGGTATATAAATCCCTTCATAATCTAGTCCCTACCTATCTCTCAGAGCTGTTGCACTTTTACACTCCCGTAAGATCTCTTAGATCAAATGATCAAAATCTTCTTTTAGTTCCTCAGCCCAGACTGAAACATAGAGGGGACAGAGTTTTCTCTGTGGTGGGTCCTTGGTTATGGAACACTTTGCCCCTTGAGATTAGAATTGCTTTCTATCTCTATCTATTTTTAAATCACTACTAAAACGTACCTATTTAGCTTGGCTTTTTAATATTATTTTAATAGTCCTTTCTACTGCTACATTTTTACATTTACTCTTAAATTTTTTACACTCTTGTCCTATTCTTATGTTTTTATATTCTGTCTTTTTATTTTACTTTGTCTAATGTACAGCACTTTGGTTAATCTTATGACAGTTTTTAAATGTGCTCTATAAATAAATGAACTTGAACTTGGTTAAGATCTGGTAAACTTGCTCCACAATGCTTGATATAAAAATGATCTGTTAACTCAAGGTTTAACCCATAGATAGTGATTAACTGTGGAGCATGCGTATGAATGTGTGACCAATTCAGCAAAAGCTCAGAGTTTGCTCAAACTAAACTCAAACTTAACTGGGTAAAAACATTTTTAAAGATTTATAAAAACAAATCTATATGACTCAAGCAGTTCGGGTGAAAACTTGTGAAGAGATGTGATGATTTATGTATGATTTAGAAAAACTATTATTCACATAGAAACCCATGCATAACGTGGATCACATATGGTAAAAACAACCGTTTGTGTGACTTGTGCAATTATTTATTACATATTTATTGCCATATCAGCAACTTATGGCTATTTCGTGGCCAAATGGATATACATTAAAATATTACATGATGAAAACAAATTCGTATTATACTAAAAAAAGTTACTTAGACAAATATATAAAATATAAATAGATAAAATTCACAAAAAAAATTATTCAAAGTTAAATATGGTTTTTCAGTTCTATTTTTGATAAAAAAAATGTAAAACTCTTCCTGGTGGTACCTTTTTAAAAATGTCCATCAAAGTACTCTCCTTATAAAAATTTTGTCTAATGGAATTTAAACTTCTCCATTCCAACAAAATATGTTTGATGGTAAGAGCAGTCTGGCAGTTATTACATTTAGGTGATTCTTCGTTATTTAATAAATATGAATGTGTCAACCTAGAATGTCCAATTCGACATCTGGTATAGACCGTCTGATCATGCCTGGTCTCAAAATTATAATTTGCTAAATGTCTTTCATTTATTTTCGAGTTATTTCATATAATTTGTTGTTGATGTAGTTGTCCCATTCTCTTAGCCATGTTTCGTTTATGTACAAATTGATGGTGGGTTTCAAGTCATCAGGAGGAATTAAACATTCGGTTACATTCAAGGAGATCGCCTTTTTTGTGACTTGTGCAATAAAACAAACCATTGGTTTTTGCATGTACACAAACGTCTGTTTTGACCATGTTTATGTATGCATGTCAGTCATTTTTATGTAAATTTAAGTCTAATTTAAATCTGTTCATCTTAACAAACAAATCTCTTCACAACACTTAGATTTAACTGCTCAATTTATTTATTTTAGATTTCATTATTTATTTTATTATTGGTCAAACATGACTTTAAATGGAGGAAAAGCATCCTCTAAGGTTGCATTAAAAATATCATAAGTTGTTTTGTGAAAATAAAGTCGTATGATTTGTAATGCCAGGAGGGGGAGAAATGATAGCAGCATTTTAATGTTTGGCTAAATTAACCCTAAATAGAAATAAATGTGTGAAAATGACTGACGATCCACAGCTCCACCAGACGCAGCTGAGCCCATGCCTCTGTTCTGGATCTGATACACAGGTTGGGTCGGACGCTGTCCTTCCCTCTCCATTTTGGCCGTTCCTGCTCCTGAGGCTGAAGGGGGAATGTCTGGAGGGTTCCCAGGTTTCCCCCCTTCGTCTCTGGTTTTAATGAGCATGATCGGCTTTTCCAAAGATGGGGGGCCACTGGCTGGAGCACACGGTTTGGACTGAAACAGAAACCAAGATTATATTAACAATATGGTATACAAAACAAACCTAATGAAGAATAAAGGATTCACTTCATATGTTCATTCATTCATTTTTGTTTCGGTGTAGTCCCTTTATTTATCAGGGGTCACCACAGCGGAATGAACCGCCAACTTATATGCAGCATATGTTTTATCCAGCGGATGCCATTCCAGCAGCAACCCAACACTGGAACCCATTCACTCTCTTTCACACACATACATTACGGCCAATTTAGTTTACTCAATTCACCTACAGTGCATGTCTTTGGACTGTGGGGGAAACTGGAGCACCCGGAGGAAACCCACGCGAACACAGGGAGAACATGCACTTCATATGTTCAATATGATAAATATAAATTATCCACTTACTCTCTCTCCAGGAGGTTTAGCAAGAATAATAGGGGTCTTTTGAAGAAGAGGTCCAGTTGGTTCTTCACTTCCATCCTGAAAATAAAAATATTATACCGTAGACATTTTAGTCTGTAAATATTTTAATTACTATAAAAAAAATGTAAATAACAGATAATTAATTTAAATAATTAATATATTTCACAGAATAATCTTTGAATAATCATTTTAAAAACTATATGCAATAAAAACATCTCACATAATATTTAGACATATTTTAATGTCTGCATTATATTCCAGTCCTAAAGTGAATTTTTAGGCATAAAAATAATTTTAAATGCAAATTGAGTTCCTATTTTAAGTCAAATAACTTTTCTGAAAGTAAAATGTCAAACCAGGGGTTTCATCATCATTCAGAACAACATATTTATTCTGGAGTCTGGACTGTGCATAAAGTTAAGAGATCACAATACATTTTTATTTTAAAGGATTCCGAAGAATATTACTTCAAAACCTTGTTTTCTGATGGATATTGGCAAAGCTTAATGATTTAACAAGCCAAGAATGTGTGCTTGTAATAATTCCATCTTTTAATACTTCATCAAATGATTCTTGCTGTAAATGAGACTTATTTCTTGGTATATAATGTTGTTGAACTAAATAACATTTTGATGGGTATGATGGGATCTTCTGTAAATAACAGTGAAACTGTATGATAGCTTGCTTTTTGCTCAGGAAAAAAAAATTAAATAAGGACACGTGATAAAAAGTAAAAGCCTTAAATGTTTTGCTTTGCTCGACTTCTTATAAACATTGTTAATAGTATAAGCAACGCATTTAGTTTATCAATCAAAAATCGTGTCTAACGTTAGTCAGGCAGCTCGTGTTCTCACCCTGCGCTCGCGGGGAACATAGTCTCGATCTCGACTGGGGCCGGAGAGGTTTTGACCCGGAGGTCCTGCTGGGTCTCGGTCTCGGCGTCTCCTTCTTCGCCGTCCCTGACCGTACAGACCGGGCTGACTGTGACCGGACTCCGACATGCTGACACCGGGATAACACTGCCGACAGCTCGACCTCCGCTATCACCACTATTCTTGTACAGAAGAAGTTTCTAAATTTTCAATACGAATATTTACCACTCGAACGGTGTATGTGCTTTTAATAAGACAGCACTTCGTTTTAAGACATATTAGACTATTCCGAATGTCGACAGTCATAGACTTAAATATAAATGGTTAAGCAATATCAATATAAATAGTACGATTATGATGGGAATATAAAAGAAACAGCTCTTTTATTCTCTATGTGCAAATGTCTGCGTCTACAGGTACAAGACTGATGTATGGGTAAAACGGTACAAACGTGAAAACGGTCCGACTGGGAAACGCAATTTCGACTTTTGGTTCCGTTTATCATTGTTTTTATCTATTTATTTATTTATTTAGGTTAATAAAATCGCGTGTGCAATCAAGTTCTTTATCACAAATGCATCAATTTAATTAAACAGAAATATACACAGTGCACGGCATAAATGAGTATACCCCATTTTGAAAATGAGTACTTTTATTTTATGCATTTCTAAGTCAATATAGACTGTATTATTTTGGTACGTTTTAACAGAACAGTGTTATTAAACCGTTATATTCATTGAAATAAGAGTGTGATCACTTAACATCTTTGAATATAGAAGGATAATACATTTATGTTCAAATGAAATATTGTGCACAAAAATAAAAACTACAAAATTTTAACTAAAGATATTTTTTTGATTTTGATAGGGACCTATTATGCAAAAATCCATTTTTATAAGTAGTTTAAACACAGCTGCATTACAACAGTTTGTGAATTCTGTAATTGTAAAATGTTATTAATTATATATATTTTTAAGCCTAAAAAGGCCAGTTTCAAAGAGTTATGAAAAATATTTGTGTTAGATTTTAAGTATAAACCTCATATTTAAACACCCATCAGGGACATCAGAGACCTATTTTACATCTAGTGAAAAGTGGCATAACAGGTCCTCTTTAAAACTGTATTTAATATTTTGCCTAGCATATACATTTTTATTAGGTGTACTAATTTTTTGGATGGTTATCTTCAGTTATTTTGTTAGATAAGCTCCAGATTTAGCTTTGGTGCTGGTTAATCTTGATGTTTATGCACATGTAATGGAGGCCAGCTAGTGAAGTGCTGTGCAGGTAAACCTCCCTCTACTGACCTCTAAAGGTGCTCTAGCGACAGACGCTAGAGGCCATGGTCTTTAGCCTCCTTGTTAGTGCAATCAACTCCCATACAAAGAATCGCCGGTTCAATCCCACTTGGGTAGTGTAGGACCGGCGGGTTTACATTGGTGCCGTGACCCGGATGGGAGTGAGGTTTAGGGGAGTGAGTGTAACGGAGGCCAGCTAGTGAAGTGCTGTGCAGGTAAACATCACTCCTCTGACCTCTAAAGGTCTGTCTAGTGACTGACACTAGAGTCCATGATATTTAGCCTCCTTGTTAGAGCAACCGACTCCCATATGGAAGGTTGCCGATTCGATACCAGCTCGGAGCAGGTTGGGTGGCGTAGGACGTAATTTAGTATGGCGTAATTTAGTAATAGTAATTAACTAGTAATAGTTATTTAAAAATTTAATCTGTGAGTGGTGTACTTATTCTGGGCACTGTAATATATAATTGAATTATTAATTATTTTAGTTGCATTTAAGTGGTTTAACAAGCACCCAATTCAAATGTTTTCATTCCTGTCCTGCATTTCATGTTTCTGAGTGTCTGTTTCTTTATTTTATTTTTTAGATGATGTTATTAGTAGTAGTAGTACTAGTAGTACTAATAGTTGAAACCTCTTTAAGCCAATTTTAACTTAATTACATAAATAACCCTTTATTTAACCCAACCCTTAGGCCAACATGAACCCATAATTAATTAATGTACAGAAAGACAAACAGACAGACAGATAAATATTTAATAAACAATGATTCATACTTTCATTTTAAAGATTTATTAATCATTTTACTGCTCTTAGAAGAAGGTTAAAGCATTAGAAAACAAACGTACAGTGACAATCAAACTTAAGCAGCCTGTGAAGGTGATGGTGAAGGTCTCACCTGCTGTCACGCATCCCGTTATGCCTCATTCCAAGAATTTGTTTTGTAAAAATGTCGCTGTCACAGAAAAATGCAAAAAAATAGTAAAAAACTAAACATGCCATGTAAACATGAGATTTGCATTCTTACAAAATGCATTTGTCCAGGATGGTGCCGATATCCATCTCTGAAATGTGTGTGACAGATTTTACCATTTATAAAATATATGAATAATAATATTCATGAAAAGTATGAGAACACTGTATTTTTAAAGTGTTCTTGTTGCTGGGTAATTATAAATTTAAGTAGTAATAAGGGTGATAATTATTACCATACTGTAACTGTTGGGGGTAGTATGGGTTTGGTTTATGATTAATTACAATCTGTAATTATACATAATTTACTCTTATTACTACACATGTAACATGTTAAAAGGACACTGTAAAATAAAGTGCTACCAAAACATTTCTCTCTAAAACCTTGTAATCAGTCATGTTTTTTTGGTGAACTGTCTGTAAATGCAGTTTAATGTATACTTCTAGACTGTTTTCATTTGTGAGTTATGAATTGCACACCAATGAACAATGTTTAAAGAAAAAAGATGATAAAAGTGATATACAGACCTAACATAATGAAAATAATTTTGCCTGTGAAACTTCATTTTGAAAGAATGCATCCACACAATTAAAGTCAATGAGGTTTATTGTTGTTTAGAATGCAACTGGTGATTATTAATTATTATATATTTATTTATAATATACTTTACAATAACAGTACAAGTATAATGATGTACAAATCTGTAAACTAAACATTATTTGATTATTAACTGATTATGAGTAATAAGGCATGAACTAACTTAAACTATATAAAGGGAGTCACATGAGTTCATGTGTGAATTATAACTACCTTAATTCTACCTTAATTCTTACCTTAACATTTTAGTTTTAGCTGAATATAAGCAACACAAAAACAAAGGAAACAGTGAACACACAGCAGCGGTAAACTAAACACACCACTCAACACAAATGGCTACATCTGCTGAACTGCAATACTTTCCCAGGTTTGATATTGACACAGACGAATAATCTCTTGCATTAAAATGGAAATAAACAGCTGAGATTTGAAACATTTTTGAACGCCACTGGTATGACTGTAATAAAACCAGAAAATGACTGATGTTAGTGTACTATGCAGGTGAAAAAATACAGGACATTTGTAAAACAATCCCTGAAAATGGTGCCAGGGAGGATTATAATAAAGCTTCTTACAGAATACTTCAACCCTTGCATCAATGTTGAGTATAAAGTTTATGCTTTCAGACAAGCCAGGAGAGACTTGCTTTATTTACCAGGTGAAGACAGCATGCAACAACCTGTGAATTCATAAAATCAGAAAGAGAAATAAAATCTCAAAATGTTCTCACCTGCTAATCTTCATAACTATGGAGAAGAGCACCAAATGACAGCAGTTTGACATTGAAAGTACTCTTGGATCTAGCCAAAACATTTGAGACATCTGAAACACAGGGAGCTGGCAATAACATACAAGCCAGAAGCACTCAATGTGTGGCAGCATTATCAGTCAAACTTCAAAGCTTAACAAAAGCCAACAACAGAAAACTTTACAGAACAAACGACACACAAAATGCATAAACTGTGGTGGAACTTTCCACATCCTGGTGGACAATATACATGTCCAGCTAGAGGGCCGACATTCAAATCCTGTGCCAAACCAAATCACTTTCCACGCTGTTGTTTAAGCAAACTGCACATGGATTAAAGCCACAGGCAATATGTAAAACCACAACAAAAACCAAATCTTATGCATAAGGTGAGAAAACTGTGGCTAAACACCTGAATGAAACCAGTCCTGGAGGAAACCTATGCTGCTTTTTCACTTTTGGGCCTAATGGTTCTCTTTACTTAACCATTTAATTGTGTACCAGTCAGCACAGATACAGTTTCACTTTCCACTATGATGCTGATAAAATGGAGCTCTCTGGGATTTAATGCTAATGTGTAAGTCATTGCCGTGGTAATGCAAGCCAGCAAAACAATTTAGTGTTTAATAGACGTCTAATAGACATCTAAACATTGACACCTTGGCTAAAACAAGGCTAAACTTGGGCTGTCAGTGAAAATCTAACAGACATCTAAGAATAACCCAAAACTAGTCTAGTTGTCAAGTAGACAGATTAGACAGACTGTATATGTGTAGTCATTCATTTCTGTTTATTTGATGACTAGTCTAGTTTTGGCCTGACGTCTATTAGATTTTCACTGACAGCCCAAATTTAGCCTTGTTTTAGCCAAGATGATGTTTAGACGTCTATTAGACATCTTTTAAAAACAAAAAATGCTTGCTGGGTAGTGTAATGTAAACAGTGATCTGGACGAGGGTCAGAAATTAACATTTTGAACATCTTTTTTTAAATATTTATATAGTTCAATAACAAAAAAATAAAATAAATAGCATGCTTTTAATCCAGCTATGAAGAGCTAGCAGCCGGGCAGATGTTATGTGCACAAGTACTCTACCAGTCAAGCGATGTTCAGCATGGATGTCAAACTGTGCCTAGAATTCCAGGCTGAGAACGGCTTGTAGCGTGTCATGCCATAGCAGGCTCACATGAAAACCCAAACAGAACTGTTCCTGACTGTTCAAAGAACTGTTTGGCACAATAGTAGAAAAGCATCTCTGGATTCAACTGAAACTTCAAGCACATATGAGTTTGTTTATGTTATGCAGGAACTTTTAAAAATCAAGCAACCACCAATAACAGTGTGGGTATCTCAACAAACTTTGAATGTGCTAATTGACACTGGAGCCGAAGTCAACCTTATAACCAAGAATGCCCATGACAGAGTAAGAATTGTGACAAAAAAGAAACCAGAAAACAAGAAAATACTAATATATTGCAAGCAACATCCCCTTCCACTCTTTGAAAAACTAACAACCCAAGCTCATTCTGATTAGGCAGCCCTATATACATTTCTGGAGAGAGCGAAATACATCCCATCACCTACGTTTTTCGCAGTTTTTGTATTTGCAAATCCACCAGAAGCCGCTGTGTATGCCTTTTCAGATCTCAAATTTCAATCACGAGTGCCATTCGCACCTGCTGTTCAAGTCCGCCGATGTATGTGTCGAGCTACCAGACTTCAGCTTTCTCTTTCTGTCGCTCATCAGCTCATGCTACAATACCCCAACAACACCAAGTGCTTTGAAAAATTTAGTTAAGAGGTTAAGCTGCACATTGATGCCAGTGTCAAGCCTGTCATATAGCTGCATCATCACATCCCTTTCCACATCAGTAAAAAGGTGGAAAAATTACTACAAGGTCCAATGCCATGTAGCAATGCCCAAGCCCAAAACCCCAAAGAAAATACACCCTTGTCCTGACATGCACCTGCCAAACCAAGCTGTGCTCAGCTGACATAATCCCAAACCTCAATGGTGCTGTTTATGTTCTCAAAACTGGACCTCACTTCAGGTTGTCACCAGCTTGAGCTACAACCATGATACATCACTACATATTCAACACCCATTGGACTTTGAAGGTACACAAGGTTCATTTTTGGTACATCATTTGTAGCCAAAGTTTTTCAAAATACCATATAGCAAACAACCCAACAATCAACAATAGCAAATTGTTTAGCAAAATAGCAATAATTTTCATAAAACATCCCTGGAGTATTTTTGGATAGATCTTCTCAAATCACAGCATCTTAGTTGACCACTCAAAATTAATGCAATCACATGTATGTCACCCCACACACTGTGAAGCCTCCTGGGCATGGTCGACTACACTGTCAGAAAAAAAGGTACAGGAGCTGTCACTGGGGCAGTACCTTTTTTTAAAAGATACATATTTGTACACAAAGAGTCCACAGTGGTACCTCAAAGGTGCATTTTGGTGCCCAAATGCATCTTTTAAATGGGTATCTTTTAAAAAGGTATGTATCTTTTAAAAAGGTACTGCCCCTGTGACAGTTCCTGTACCTTTGTTTCTGAGAGTGTACTATGCAAGATTAATTCCTGATTGCTACTCAATCACATGACCCTAGAGAGAACTAGCAAAGAAAGACTCTGACTGGCTTTGGGGTAAATGGCAAGCAGATCAACTGCTCTCAAACAAAGATCAATATCCCTATGATGAGATACTTTCACCCTGAAAGAGAAACCAATGCCATAGTTCATGCCAGCCCTGTAGGCCTTGGGGCTATCTTGGCACAGAGATACACAAACACTAATCTCTCTTACATTGTCGTTTATTCAAGCAGGGCATTAACTCTGATATAGAATATCCTGATATGAGATATTCTCAGACAGAAAGAAAGAGAAGCTCATGCTATCATCTGGCGCTGTGACCACTTTCTGCTGTATTTCTAATGAGCAGAATTCAATATGATCACAGACTACAAACCTCTAAAGGTAATTTTCAACAACCCTAAATCAAAACAACCAGGAAGAATTAAAAGATGGGCACTCAGGTTCCAGCCCTACAAGCAGCTGGCAATTTACAAAGCAGGAAAGATCAACCCAGCTGACTGCATGTCTTGCCACCCACTGACACTTCACAAGTCCTCTGTCACAAATGATGTTGACAAAAATAAATGTCAAATTATTTATACCAATGCAGTTCTTTAAAGTCATGACAGTGGATGAAATCAAGACTGCAACTGTGAAGGAAAGCCTCCTTCAGCATGTCATCAACATTAGCCAAATTCGTCAATGGCAAAAACTGTATGATCGCTTCACCACAATGCGAGATCAGTCTAATCTAGTGAAAAACTTGAATGACAATAGTATACTTCTCAGAGGACATAACCTAGTTGTGCCGAGAGTTCTATAACACAGACCATTTGAATCCACACATGAAGGCCATCAAGGCTTGGCCAAAACAATATTCCAGATTCCCCTTTGTGGAGATAACATCACCAACATCTGCACACTCAGTCAGTCCACTTTTGGAGAAAACATTTTCCACAGCAAGCATCCTCAAAACAATGAAGTCTAACTCTGGCCTACTATTCTCAAGGCAAGACCTTTCAAACTTTAAAACATAAAAGATGACACACACAAGATTACCCCCTATTGGCCACAAGCCAATGGTGAGATTGAGAGGTTTGTGAGAACCCTTGAAAAGGCAATATCCACAGCTACCGGAAAGGTATGGGAACAAGAACTCCATAAATTGCATGCAGAAAAGCTAGCTCATGCTTTTATGACTTCGAGGCTGGATTACTGTAATGCTCTGTTCACTGGTTGCCCAGCATCCTCTATTAACAAACTTCAGCTAGTACAAAATGCAGCTGCCAGAGTTCTCACCAGGTCTAGAAAATTTGATCACATCACCCCAATTCTATCCTCCTTACACTGGCTGCCTGTTACGCTTCGTATTGATTTTATATTCAATAATATTGCTTCTTACCTATAAAGCTCTAAATAATCTAGCTCTTGTTTATCTAACCAACCTTCTGTCTCGCTACAATCCAACCCGCTCTTTAAGATCTCAAAACTCAGGGCTTCTGGTAGTACCTAGAATAGCAAAGCCGAGTAAAGGAGGTCGAGCCTTCTCATTTATGGCTCATAAACTCTGGAATAGCCTTCCTGATAATGTTCGAGGCTCAGACACACTCTCGCAGTTCAAAACTCGATTAAAGACCTATCTTTTTAGTAAAGCATACACTCAGTGCATCACATAGCGGTATGATGCATGAATGTGCTCCACGCATCTCGTTTGTATACACTATGAACAGCAGCTATGCTAATTATTCTCTTTATTCTCAATTTCCACCTGGGGATACTTATCCCGAAGCCCCCAGAGATTATGCAGTGCCACTGATGCGATCCAAGACCTGTGAAGAGATAATCCCAAGGGTTCCACAATCCCGGACCAGGTCGTAGCCTGAGCAGCTGCTGTGGTGGTCATGGAGGAGTAGAGAGAACGCATCTTATTCCTGTGACACTCCAGGGATAGCTGAATCTTCGCTGACGTCCAGCATTCTCCAGCTTTCGGTGCCTAGACTGCAGCTCTGCACAAGACGTTTGGCCATAGGAGAAATATTCGTGCTCAACTGAGCCTGGTTTCTCTCGAGGTTTTTTTTCCTTCACTTTCGCCAACTGGTGAAGTTTTTTCCTCGCCGCTGTCACCTCTGGCTTGCATGGTTCAGGACCTGTAGAGCTGCACATCGATGGATTACTCCTCAGTGTTTGGACTCTCAGCAGTGAATATTAAAACACACTGAACTGAACTGAACTAAACTGAACTGAACTTAAACTCTGAAAACTGAACTGACACTATCAATTCACTATAATCTTCTATGTGAAGCTGCTTTGA
Source organism: Danio aesculapii (assembly GCF_903798145.1). NCBI lineage: Eukaryota > Metazoa > Chordata > Actinopteri > Cypriniformes > Danionidae > Danio > Danio aesculapii. The sequence continues at coordinate 31,266,561 of NC_079450.1, forward strand.
CACAATCCACATTGTAAAAGCGCTGTACAAATAAAGATGAATTGACTTGAATTGAATACATTTCTGAGCAACTATAGAGCAAGTCCTCATCAAACTACAGGGACATCTCAAGTGGAACTAATCTTTAGACAATTCATCAACAACATGAACAAAGTGTCACATTCTGAGCTTTAGGTTGATGCTGTAGTATTTTTTTGTGAAAGGAAAATAAAGAAAACTCATGACACCTTTTGATCCAAAGTCCTACGAAGTCATAAAAACAAAAGAAATTATGATTAACATCAAAATTATTAGGTTAGGATTTACCAATACATTGCCACCAGACACATCTATCATCTGAAGCCTCTGAAACAATGCACATCGGTTCAACTTGACAACACCACTGATGATAAGACGGATGATTCTGTCGATGAAAGCAGATCTCAGGAGAACAAGATTACCCAGAATTTCCGCAACATCCTCAGCAGTTATTTAATGTAGGTTAAGGCTATTTCATTTCATGTCTTCCAGTGTTAAAGTCTGTATATATGTTAATATATTTTACACACTGACTTTATCTGACTTGCTTATTATCTTAAGTTAACGTAATTAAAAGGGAGCATGTTTTTGGTCAGTAGTATGTTAAATCCTTAACTAAAGTGAGGGATGTAATGTACTTCTACACCTTTAAGAGGGAAGTCCCTGTATGGTGTTGAATGTTGTCCAAGTGTGTCCTGAAATGTGACACCTAAATGGCGTAAAATTTTAATATTTGACACAATGTTGTTGGTTTGGGATCATTACACTGAAATCTGGTAAGGGATCATCAGATCATATAGCTGGAATGAGAGATTTGGGTGTTGTCAGCACAGCAATGGTAGCAAAAGTGATGTTTCTAAATGACAGACCCAAGTCATGCTATTTAATTGGAAAAGTGGTCCAAGAATAGAGCCTTGACGTACCCCAGTAGCAAGAGAGTGTGGCTGAGAGGGTTGTAAAGAAAATTTGGTGGTTCACCATGTCAAAAGCAGCATGCAGACTTTTTGGATGTAGCTCTTGTGAGTCTTAGGGCTTCCGTAACAAAGAGCAGGGTAGTCTAAGTTCCTGCTTTTTGAAACCGGACTGGTTAGTGTCCAGGAGATTGAGACTTGGTTGAACATAACAAGTTCTAGTGCTTTTGAAATAAATGGCAGAAGTGATATTGGTTTGTAATGCCACATTTTGGTACAGTTCAATGGGCTATATGTGCAGCTAGTGTTTTTTAGCCAATGATGAACTGAAGCTTTATGTGACTATTTTCAATTTCATAAGGTTCCATTTACAGCATTGATGCTGTAATGTAATTTCAATACATTCAAATAAATAGACTTAACCATTCATTTAAAAAAAGAGACGAAAGAACACGCTGTCATTAGCTCAGGCTAGCACAGAAATTCCATTAAAAATACTGGGGTTAAATTAATTTCCATATTTTAAAGACATGGCGCAAAAAAATATAATTTAATGCAGTGATTCTTGTTTGGTCTGATACCCACTTTATATCATATCTCAACCAGGCAGTGACGATTGTTTTGTTTTTTTTTTTTGTAAGAAATCAGGTTTTAAACGTGGCAGTTTTGTATGGAATGACAATTAACCAGAAGCCCTGGGGCTGGCTGATTGAAATGAAAAGTCTGTGTGCCTGTACTCCATTCAGTAGAGCATGGTTTGGTATGGCTCACCTTGGTTAGGCTTGTGTCATGCCATTTCAATTTTTAAGTGTTTTAGCTTCAAGAAACTGCTTTATCAGTTTTGCAGTATGACAGGGCTTGCTGTTCTGCATGAAAATAACTGGCTCACTGGACAATGAAAGGAACGGTATATACAGTTGAAGTCAGAATTATTAGACCCCCTTTGAATTTTTTTTCTTTTTTAAAAAAATTCCCAAATTATTTTTAAAAGAGCAAAGGAATTTTCACAGTTTGTCTGATAATATTTTTTCTTCTGGAGAAAGTCTTATGTGTTTTAGTTTGGCTAGAATAAAAGCATTTAAAAAAATTTTAAAAACCATTTTAAGGTCAAAATATTTAGCCCCTTTAAGCTATTTTTTCCGATAGTCTACAGAACAAACCATCGTTATACAATAACTTGCCTAATTACCCTAACCTGCCTAGTTAACCTAATTAACCAAGTTAAGCCTTAAAATGTCACTTTAAGCTGTATAGAAGTGTCTTGAAAAATATCTAGTCAAATATTATTTACTGTCATCATGGCAAAGATCAAAGAAATCAGTTCTTAGAAATGAGTTATTAAAACTATTATGTTTAGAAATGTGTTGAAAAAAAATCTCTGTTAAACAGAAACTGGGGGAAAAAATAAACAGGGGGCTATTTATTTAGGGGGGCTAACAATTCTTTCTTCAACTGTATATGTAAATCATGAAATATGTTTACAAGCGGCTCTTTTATTCCTCAAAAGGTTACATCAAATAGTGAGCTGAAAATGTTTAAGATTCTATGTTGTTTCCTAAATTTGACCTTCAGTGTCTTTATGTTAATATTGTTCAATGTTTATTTTGTTAGTTCTTGGCACTGCATTAACTGAATTAAACAATACTTCAAGTTTTGACAGATTTTCCTTCCACTCTAACAAATTTTCTTTCCAGATAAGATAAAGCACATTGCTGTGTGGTTCCTTTAACAAATGCAATGCAAATAAGACCAATGTAAATGCATAGAGTATATAAGAAGTGATCCTGATGAGCTGTCACTCATCCTTCAGTTAGTGAAGCAATGGCACTTCTCATTTCTGTCTTCCTCACCAGCTTTTTTTTCTCCAAAGGTACAGTATGCACAATTGATTCTGTCTTTTCACTTTCATAAAATTTTAATAAGAGTTGCAAACATGCATTCCTGTTTAAAGTCGATGCTTCCCTTTAACATATGCTGATACCTATTTGTTATATATCTCATTTTCAGCACTGACACTGATGTGTTATGCATGTGATGGAGGAGTACAATGTGGTTATAGCATTGCATGTTCATCTTGTGGCTCAGTTACCACAACTGCATACTTAAGTAAGAACAACTTGAGTTTGAGAAGTGTGAAAGTCTTGTTGGAGACTTGTTTTTGAAGAGGTTCTAATGTTTTGTAGATGGCAAAATTGTAAGCAGTTTCAGCAAGTTGAATTGCGCGGCTCCTTCGTGTGTTTCTGGAAGCATAAATGCTGGACAAAGCAAAGTGACCATTAATTCCCAGTGCTGTAATAATACAGTTTACTGCATCACTCAGCCTCTGTCAGGTATTGTGATTGAATCTTTTTAATTTGAAAGATTATTTGGTATTTTCAGCTTTACAGTTATAGTTCGAGTAAAAATTGTTAGCACTGCTGTGACATTTTGATTCTTTTAAAGAATATTTCCCAAGTGTTGCTTCACACAGTTTTTTTTTTTTTCAACATATTTTTAAACATAATAGTTTTACTAATTTCTAATGACTAATTTTGCTTGTCTTTGCCAAGGTGAAAGTCCAAAATATTTTTCACCTTATTTTGCAAGACACTAGTATTCAGCTTAAACTCGGCAAGATAGGTAAATTAGGCCAATCATTGGATAACAGTGGTTTGTATATAAAAATATTAAGGGGCTAATCATACTGACCTTATTTTTTAATTCTCATTTTTGAAAATAATTTCAGCCAAACTAAAACAAATAAGACTTTCCCCTAGAAAAAAACAATTATATGAAATACTGTGAAAATTTCCTTGGTCTGTTAAACAGTACGTAGGAAATATTTGAAAAAGAATTTTAAAAAATGTACAAGAGGGCTAATAATTTTAACTGTAAATTCATACTATTCCACTCTCTCTCTCTCTCTCTCTCTCTCTCTCTCTCTCTCTCTCTCTCTCTATATATATATATATATATATATATATATATATATATATATATATATACACATACATTTTTTTGTTTTAATTTTTTTAAAAACCATTTTAAGGTCAAAATTATTAGCCCCTTTAAGCAATATTTTTTTCCGATAGTCTACAGAACAAACCATCGTTATACAATAACTTGCCTAATTACCCTAACCTGCCTAGTTAACCTAATTACCCAAGTTAAGCCTTTAAATGTCACTTTAAGGTGAATACTAGTATCTTGAAAAATATCAAGTAAAATATTATTTACTGTCATCACGGCAAAGATAAAATAAATCAGTTATTAGAAATGAGTTATTAAAACTATTATGTTTAGAAATGTGTTGAGAAAAATCTTCTCTACGTTAAACAGAAATTGGGGAGAAAATAAACAGAGGTCTAATTATTCTGACTTCAACTGTATATATATATATGTTTATGAAAGAGTTCATTCAGTGAAAGACTAATAATGCCTCAATGCTTCACAGTGAGATTTAGAAGGTCTTTTTTCCCCAATTATTGTTAGGTTTTTTACAAAATGTTGTTATCTATGTGTGTGTAACTTTTTTTTGTATTGCTTTGTTTTTGATTTTGTATTGCTTAGTTTTTTATTTTTTATTATTATTATTATTTTGGGGTTTTCACCTTTATAGTATAGGACAGTAGAGAGTATTAACAGGAAAGTTTGGGGAGCAGAGTGATCAGAGGATCAGAGGATCGGCATAGGACCTCGAGGCGAAAATCGAACTCGTGTCACCGTGAGCACTTGAGTGCATGTGTCAATGTACTTTGCACTTTACGCGATTGGCACCGACTGCTTAGTTTTTACTGCGTTGGTTATGTGTTGTTGTGGAAAATTTATTGTTTTTGGACTGGGATGTGATGCTTGTTGTCTAATAATTTGTGGAACCATGGTGATAAATTCCCAAAATAAAGTTTCATATAAACGTTCATATTCATATTTTAATTTTGGGCACTTTTTGTTTTCTGAACTGTCCAAAAAGACCCTAATGACAATATTTTTAGTGTGGAATTTATCAGACTTTTGTAGAATTAACAAATAATAACATTTTACACATACCTCATAAGTTTACTGTAAATGTTTTTTCAGACTTGCCAAAAAAGAGTCCTAACGGAAATCAATGCTTCACCTGCAATATGACAGACTGCTCAAAAATGCTGGCCTGTGAGGGCGATGAGACTCAGTGCTTTACTGCAACAGGTGAATCATTTGTGTTCTAAAATCATTTATCAAGAATGACTGTGTTTACTTAAACTGCATTTTAATTGTTGTTGTTGTTTGTGTCAGTTTATGGTAATGATGGGAAGGTGCCGATGAAGGGATGTTCAAGCAGGCAGCTCTGTGGCATCAACGGGACACAGACTCTGGGTTTACCTGCTCCTCTCGGTGCTGCTGTTACCAAATGTTGCCAGGGAAACCTGTGTAACCAAGCTCAGAGTCCGAGAGCTTATTTCCCCATTCTGATAGCACTTCTCTCTCTGTTTTTGTTCTGATGTGTTCGGCCTTCCACTAATTTTGAAGCACATCTAAACCAAAAAATAATAATAATGGAATTTTTTTATTCTCACTGTAAACTGAAAAGGAAAATTAATTTCCACAGTCACTGAAATAATAAATATCCCTTAATTTGTACATGTTTTTTCCTGAGTGGTGCAATCAATCTCCTAAACTTTTTCTGTTTTTGAAGAGAGAGAGAGAGAGAGAGAGAGAGAGAGAGAGAGAGAGAGAGAGAGAGAGAGAGAGAGAGAGAGAGAGAGAGAGAGAGAGAGAGAGAGCGACTGAATGGAATGGAATACAGATAGATAGATAGATAGATAGATAGATAGATAGATAGATAGATAGATAGATAGAGATTTTTGCAATTTGCTCATAAAGCACAAAAATTAGTTTCTATAACCTCCTGAAAATGTAATAAAAAGAGGAGATGGAGTTCTCTAGTGGAAGAGAAGGAGATTGATGACCTGTAAAAAAAACAGAAGATTTATTTTACTTAAAAAAGTGAGTAAATCTGTTGCCTTAAAAGCGACCCGTTTACTTTACTTAAAAAGTGAGTAAAGTCATTGCAATATGCAACTGTTAAGTTGACCTAACTTTATTTTATAATCATCCACATAGCAATAAAAAAGGCAACAGTTTTACTGACTTTCTAAAGTAAAGTCATGTAATTGCTTTAAAAGCAAGTGTTTTTCTGACTATTTAATAAAGTCATCTAAAGTCATCTACAGATTTTTTTTACATACACATATCACTTTTAAAGATGCTACATTTTCCAGACTGTTTGTGGTTTCACAGCATCTCCAAACAGCTACATTTCATACCTGTGCTAGCAGTGTATAGGAGAACGTAAATAGAGTTTATTCACCTTATTCTTCACGTACGAGCGGGCGCAGCCATTGGAATCTTTTTGGCTCGAGACTTCCGGTCTCATCCATTTCTGTTCATTTTTAGACGTTAAAAACAGATCGGTTTGCTGCTTGATGTTGCAAACTGACGTTTTCTTATTATATTATTCTACCTTGTCTGTATAGTCATAAAAACACTTGCGTGTAGAGCCAGTAGTTTGGCCGTTTTCTGACGTTTATTATTCCTAGTCATTTCTCCCATAGGAAGCTGAGTCGGAAGTTCTAAAACAATCGCAAAAACGAGCGCACTTCCGCATCGAAGAATAAGGTCAATACAGAGGTCATGATTTTCCTTAAGGTAAAAAAAAATTGTTTGCAAAGGTTTCAGAACCTAAAACCAGTCACACAATAATACACTGTGACTAAATGAATATTTGTATTAACCAACAAAAGTTAATAAATGCTGTAGAAATACACTGTCTGTTGTTACTCCACGTTACTTAATGTATTATGCAGAATGTTATCAGATTATTGTAAAGTGGTAACTGTTTTAAATAGCTTTTGTTCTAAGAAAAAAAATTAAATGGTATATGTTCAGTGCTCACCATAATTGAGTGCAACCCATTGTGAAAATTTTAATTTTTCTCCATTTCTCAGTGAATATAAGCAATGTATTTTGGTGCATTTAAACAAACAGATTAAACAGATGAATTTATTAAAATAATATTTTAGTCACCAAACAGATTTAGAAATTGAAAGATAATTCAACTTAATTCAAGCAAAATATTGCAAAAACAATTACAACCTACAAAATTTCAACTAAATGTTTACATTTTTTGCTTCTCTTGATTTTTCCTCTGTTTAAAATTTGTATTTAATATTTTTCTATAACATATAAATTTGGGTGTACTAGTTTTTGGACCGTTATCGTAAGTTATTTCGTTAGATAAGCTCCAGATTTGGCTTCAGTACTGACTAATCTAATGTATATGCACAAATATAATATTGTATAGCTTCCTATTTAAAATATGAACTGAAAGGAGAGATTTGTGAGTGGTGTACTTATATATGCTGAGCACTGTATATACTGGATTCCAGCCAGGAGATAATTTGGTTAATGTTGATCCTTTTTAAAAATGAAAAGAACAGATACAAATCAGCTTTGAAAAGGTTGAGTTCCACCGCTGTAACACATTCAAATCTTAACTGTTAGTGTATTTATTCATTTAATTTAGTAATATTAATTACTATTTAAAATGTTGTTAAATATATACAGAAATATAGAAAATCATCACACCCCTTAGAAATAATGACTTGATTTGTCATTCAGCCTGAAATAAATCACATTACAAATAACTTTTCCAGCCTTTGACAGGTTTTTGTAGCCTTCTCCTAACCTGTACCTTTCTACAACTTCATCCCAAAGGCCTTTTAAAAGTAGGGTGCAATCTGAGTAAAGGTATAGATTTTCACAAGATAGGATGCTTTGCTATAGGCACTGTAAATCCAGACTTATTTACACCCTGCTTACGTGTTTGCTTTCTCTGCATTTTTTCTCTGCACACCACAAACCTTCCAATTTCTTGCGATGTATAAAATTAAATGTAATATAAACCTAATTTCTACAGTCTACAGAAGTAGAGATGAGCTGTACAGTATATCTCTAACACCATAACAATGGCTTTCAGACAATAGAAAGAGCATCAAGCTTTCCCATGAACACAAGGTGAAGTCACATCCTTATCATATTACCGACACTTCATTTCTGAGTGTCTCTAATGTCCAATATATTAAATGATAAATAATACACATATAAAAAGTACATCCTACGCATACTGTGTGCAAAATCATACCAGCATCTGTCAATAAAAACAACAGGTTTGAAGTTTTCACATTCAAACCTGAAAAACTATAGTTGTGTGACACATTGAAAACCTTTTTTGTTTTTAAGTGTATCAGTTTCAGGATGTTTCACGCATGGAACAGAGGGATTTAATCTCCTGTTTCTACTTCTTGTTTCATTCTGAGCTCAAATCACAATGGCACGGTCTGTCCTCTTTATTTTTACCTGCACACTTTTCTCCGAAGGTAACTGATGATTTTTTACTTCAAGCTAATTTGTTTATGTGATATTCTTTTGTAGTCTATGATTAACTATAAGTAAATGTGAAGGACTATGTGAAAACAAAGACTTGACAAATTAAAATACAGATTAATAAACTGAATATTTATTTTAAGGAATGTATGTCTTAATATTTGTTTATTTCTTTACATTTATTATTTGCTCTAGTTTCACTTCCTAATCTAGTTGTCCAAACCTGATGTTTTATACTATGGTAACACTTTACAATAAGGTTGTAGTAGTTACACTGTAAAAAATTATATGATTAATTGTAGATCATTATACCTTATTAAAGTTAATCATGTTCTAACTTAATTTTCTAAGTTACGCAAGCTGTTTTTGGTCAGTTAAACATAATATAAGTTCAATGGACTCATAAGGTTAATTTGAGTCAGCTTAAAAATGTAAGGCAAGTAGAATTTTTCTTCACAGTGTAGTTAATATATTTACTAACATGAATAATGAACAATGTATTTCATTTTTGCTAACATTAATTATTGTAATTGTTTATTGGTTAAAAATAAACAACTAAACAACTTGTTAATTATTGTTGTTGATTGTTTGTTTGTTAACCCACAGTGCGTTAACTACTGTTAACAAGTATTTAGATTTTAATAATGCATTAGTAAATGTTGAAGTCTAGGAGTATGATTATCAATTCAAGTGTGAGAGATTCCGGGTTCAGATCCCGGACGAGCCCCCGGTTTTTACAACCTATTCTAAATGTTGACTAATAAATAATGTACGAGTGTTGTTCTTTCATGCTAGTAAATACAGGTATATTTTGCATATTTGTTATTTAATTTAGATATAAATCATCTGCTAAATGGCTATTTTTAAATTTATAAATGATTTTTATAATAACACATTTAACAGATTGTGTGTAAATAGTTCTTTATGTTCATTGCCCTAACTCACTTATATAGTTTGCATCATAAACTAGTCTAATAATATTACAACTATTGTTGAATCAAATTGCTTTAGTCCGTTCTTGTCGATTCATGTGGATAAAATCATCCTAAATGTATGAATTTATAATAAAAAGAATAAAATAATATAAAAATGTTGTTTGTACATAAAATAGATAATAAAATGTGTTTACTTTCAGTAAGTTCTCTAACATGCTATCAGTGCATACCTGAGACCTCCATTAAATGCACTGAAACTACAGTGAATTGTCCTGTTGGTCAGTGCGGAACCATGAAAACCACATCTTATTTGGGTACGTCCTGCAGGAGACCGAGCATTTGGAATGAAAATTAGTTATCGTAATTTTTGGTATGTTGAAAAATAAGTCAAATGTACATTTGTGCTGTATAGGAAACAACGCAATTTCTGCCATGATCATGAAGAACTGCTCTGCAACTCAAGAATGCGTGACTGCATCTGTAAACTTTGGAGTCACAAAAATCATCATCAACAATGAGTGCTGCAGCACTGACCTGTGCAATGACCAGATCAAGCAAGGTGCATTTAACACATCATGAAGAATGTTATGTGACTTTTAAAATGTGGATATATTCATCATTCATATATTTATACATCACCAAACTAACCCAGGCTCATTCTGAAAACGTACCTCTATGAATCTATAAAAACCACTGTCGACTGACTGAATGACTGACTGACTGACTCATTGATCGACTGACCCATCGTCCTCCTTTCCTAAACCCAACCAATTGTATTGATTGACCCACTCAACCATTTCCCTAAACCCAACTAACAATTTTAAAAAGCCCTCGACTGATTTTTACCACGTTTTCAGATTTGACCACATTCTCACCCTGTTATTTACTTGTTTTTTTTTTTTTTTGGATTCTGTTATTGTCTAAACCGCTTTCTGGAATCATTCTTTAACAAACTCGAACCCCGTCATCGTGGTCAACTCCTCTTTGCATCTCAAGTCTGTCAATGCACATGGCAAGCTAACGGGACAAACTGGTAACAGCGGGAAAGCCGTCCATACGGAGGTAAGCAGTCAGCTGGTAAGTGCGAAAAGGAACGGGGTCATCCCGCCCCATAGTGTTCATTTTAAAAATGAAATGCAGCCATATGTACTTCTGGCTACATAATTCACGATCTCCAGGAGATATAGGGCTACGTTTTCAGAATGAGCCTATGTTGCATTAGACATAACGTCAATGGAATTTTTTCCCTGTTGTTGATTTAGTAATCCATATTTTTTTATAGAATCCCAAAATAGGCTCCCAAATGGAATGCACTGCTACACTTGCAAAGGAGAAGACTGTTTATCAACTTTACCTTGTGCTGATGGAGAAGATCATTGTGTCAAAGCAACAGGTACCATAAAATGCAAAACAAGAGTCTAGACTGTCTTGCTTAGAATCTTCTTAATTTGTATACCCACAAAACATATTACATTTTAATGTTTCAAATATTGTTTTTGAATATGCCAAAATATGAGTAAAATAATATTCTATTTTCATGAAGTGTAGCACTAGCACACTCCAAACGAGATATAATGCATTCCAAACAAGATATATTGCCCTCCAAACGGTACTTCAGTGTGAAACAATCATGGCTGCCATATTGAAATGTTGTTTCAAACCAAATTTATCAAAATTGGCTACTTCAAAGGGCCCTTTGGAATAAAAAAGTTTGAAAAATACAACTGATGGACACTTTAGCGAGGTTTGTGTTTAGCTGGTTGAGAATGCCAATTTTTATTTTGTTTTGTTTAAAATGGAGATCTTTGATTTTGCCATTATTCTGAATACCCTTAACAAAATGTAAATATTGCATTTAAGTAAAAACTCACCCATAATGACATCATTACTGGACAAATCATAATTTTTTAATAATCTCTTGAACAAATTCTTCACTGACAAACACATTTTAATGGATACAACCTTCATTTGAAGCATGATTTTGAATGCTATTGTACACTACCTGACAAAAGTTTTGTCGCATATCCAAATTTTAGGAACAACAAATAATAACTTGACTTCTAGTCAATCATTTGGTATCAGAAGTGACTTATATGAAAGGCAAAGGCCTCTAGATTACGCTTATTTTACTAAAATAAAATATGATCATGCCTTGATTTTTAATTATGTAATTAGGACAATAAGATCTGACTTTGCTTAGATAAAAGTCTTGTCACTTAACAGAAATGATGTACAGTATAGAATATAAATTCATGGTGCAGTGGAAAAAGAATTAATATTATGTATGACTCCTATGAGCTTGGACGACTGCATCCATACATCTCTGCGGTGACTCAAATAGCTTATTAATAAAGTCATCTGGAATGGCAAAGAAAGCGTTCTTGCAGGACTCCTAGAGTTTATAAAGATTCATTGCATTCATCTTCAATGCCTCCTCCTGCAGATATACCAGACATGCTCAATAATGTTCATGTCTGGTGACTGGGCTGGCCAATTCTGGAGCACCTTGACCTTCTTTGCTTTCGGGAAATTTGATGTGGAGGCTAAAGTATGAGAAGGAGCACTATTCTGCTCAAGAATTTGCCCTCTCCTGCGGTTTGTAATGTAATGGGCACCACAAAATGTCTTGATACCTCAGGCTGTTGATGTTGCTATCACCTCTGCAGATATCTCGCGTGTCTCCATACTGAATGTAACCCTAAACCATGTTTTTTCCTCCATTAAACTTGACTCTGTGAGAATCTTGAGTCCATGTGGGTTCCAATAGATCATCTGCAGTATTTGTGAAGATTGGGATGCAGTTCAACAGAAGATTTATCTGAAAAATCTGCCTTCTGCCACTTTTCCAAATGATAACCTAGAAGTCAAGTTATTATTTGTTGCTCTTACAACAGGGATAGACAACTACAAAAGTGTAGACATCAGTGTTTGTACTCCAACTATAAACTGTTTGCCCCTGAAATAACACAGAAATAAAATATTGGTTGAAAAGACTGAAGTTCTTTCATAACCATGCTTTTGCTTACTCTGAGTAAAAACACAGAGTTTAATGTACAGATGTGATTGTCAAAGGTTTAAAATGATCATTTAGGATTGTGCGGGTGTTTGAATTGAGACTACAAACATTTAACGATTAGTGGGTGTTTTCTGTATATTATGGTAACATGTACAATGGTCATTTTTGTATTATTTTATGAAATAACGAGAAAAAAAATAATTACCCTTAAAATTAAGATTGAGACATATTATGGATTTAGTATGTACAATCAAATGTTTTCTTTTAACTGTTTTTTTATACTTCGGCTTAGATCGGCTTAGTATGAGAAACAAATATGAACCTAAAGTGTATTTCTGACATTATTTCATTTTCCAAATCCTCTCTGCCCCATATAAGATTCTTGTGTGTCACTGTTGTTGAAAGGTGTTTTTTTTCTCCTTTCAAGATAAGCGATGGACTGTGATCGTCTAGTTTGTCCTGAATTTTACCCTATCATTTTTCTACAGTCATTTCAGAGGGACAGATGATGACAATGAGAGGATGTGCAACCAGAAGCTTTTGCAGAGGTGACCTGTCCTCCCAGATCAGCCAAAACAACACAGTGGCAGTGGGTCTGACCTGCTGTAAGGGACATTTGTGTAACAGCTCAAAAACTCTCATTCAGAACCGCATGGTTCAGCTGAGCCTTCTGATGTGTGCCATAGTTAACTTGCTGTTGTAAGGTTATATAATACGGTAATGTTGATTGGCTTTTCACTGACACAATTTAAAACAACTGAAAACCCAACCAATATTAATACACCTTTAAAAATTCTGGGTTGTTGTAAACAAATTTTTGGATCAAATATGAACAAACCCAATCATGTTATGTGTTATGACAACCCAATTTTTCTAGCAAACTACACATGATAATGTTAAATAGGTTGTTCAATCGCAAATTAACACTCATTTACTCACCAAACTCATAAATTGTTTGTCTACAGAAAAACATTACTTTACATTAGTTAATGTATTTAATAACATGAACAAACTGTCAATCATACATTTATTAATTCAAATAAATTAAGCAATCTTTGTTAACATTAATGAAAATACAGCCTTTCATTTTCTGTCCTTGTTAAGCTCATAAATGTTAACAATCATATCTTTGGATTTTAATAATGCATTAGTAAATGTTGATTTTAGATATTTACTTGCATGGCACACCGCCTCACATTGACATTAACAATGATTAACTAATGCTGTACATGTGTTTTGTTCATTCTTACTTCATGTAGAAGAAAAAAATCACCCAAAGCTGAAATTCTGTCGACAATCCTTTGTTCTAAACCATTATGAGTCTCTTCTGTTAAACACAAAAGCAGACATTTTGAAGAAAGCTGAAAAACTAACCATTTACTTCCACAGTAAGTGAATGATTACAGGTTTTCAGCTTCAAAGTATCTTCTTTTGTGTTTGACAGAATAAATACACTTTATTTATATGAAGGTTTCGAACTTGAGGTTGAGCATAGTGAGTAATTTTGGGGTGAACAACCCCTTTAACTAATGAAACCTTGTGTAAAGTGTGACCAATATTTAATAAAATTAAAATAATAATATTAAATAATAAAAAAAGACTTCTGTCCATACACTTAAAGTCTGTTCATCCAAAAACTCCTCAAACGTTCTTGAAGATATTAAAGGGATATTTCTACAAGTTTAAATGTGCTGTTAAATTACTCACATTCAGCTCATCTTGTAGACTCTCTTTTGCAAAACAAATTTAGTTTTAGCTGAAACCATGGTCCATATCTTTCTGATTCTTTTAACAATGATAACAATTACTCTGAGAGTATTTGAATAAAAGTAAACCAATGGTTTATGGTTTAAGAGGATACACCGAGGAGTTTTAAAGCAAAAGGTTTAGTCTCTGCTAGAAACTCCACTCCGCGTCTTGCTCAACATCGCCCCTTAGCTGTTATGAACGGAAGTTAATGAAGACGTTTTTATTTTGGGGTGATCAAACTCTTAAATGCCCGATCCTGTTTATGAACATATACAAAGTATGAGGATTAGTCAAGTGTCAAGTGTGTAATCTATCTTGTACTACTCTTAATAATAATAATAAAAAGATCATGGAAAACACTTTATTTTAACCTTCTCCTAAGTTCCACAATTAAAACATTAAAAACAAAACTGTAATGGATCTTTGATCACTTTTAGTTAGAATCTCTTTCAGGAGGGTGTTGCTAGTTTTAGATTTCGACATGGAATTCTATACACTAAAATAAATCGATTACGCCCTGGGATACTGAATTGTCTTAGACAAGGGAAATGAAATAAGATGACTTCATAACACCTTGTGTTTGCATATTTATTTGTATTAAGATAGTCAGACTTAAACACGTGGTCTCTTCATCTTACAAATTTATTCCTTAAGCACCAACAGAATCTTACCTCTGTATTTAGAAATTGTCTCTGGACACGACACACAAAATGTTTCTTTAATTACGGTGAATGAGAATGAAGCAGAAGCGCCTTTGAGTTGCCTTTTTACCCTTCACACAGAGAAATTATATAATCTCAAATATTCAAGTACACAGATATTTGTTAAACAAATTTCCATGACGTTTGCAAAACTTAACGTATTTATTTTTTACAGAACTTGTCCATGTCAAAAATCCATGACTTTTCCAGGTTTTCCATAACCGCACCAACCCTTTCCCATTTAAAAATAGCGCAAACACCAATTAAAGGGCCAAACACAATCGAAGTAGTATCAGGAGGTGAACATGGCAGAGCCAGAGGCTAAAAACGGATTAAATGGTCATTGTACCAAAGACATGTTGCGATCAGTTCAGAAGTTATGATTAAAAAAGACAAGTTTGAATCTCCTGAGCACAAGAACTGTGCAGGTAACCTCAAGTTAATGTTATCATAACACATCCCAAGCTTTGTCTGAAAACAACAGCGCATAACTTATTGTATTTTATGAATATTGTGCCGTTTTTTTTTTCTTTACTGCTTTATCCCCCTGGCTTCCTCTATGTTCCTTCTAGTCCACAATGTTTCATTATACTGTAAAAATTGCTGACCATTTGCTGTTCAATAAAAAAAGAAAACAACAGAGCATTACAGGGATAACATTTCCACAAGCATTCAAGTCAAATTTGTTCAGACTATTTGAGGAGTTATCTAAAGATGTCATATTTTCATGAAAATTAGGTAAAAGGGGAGAAATTTGCAATGTAATTTTTACTGTTCACCCTTGCTGCAGACCCCTAAAACTTTTCCATTTTAATATCTTTAAAATGCAATCTATTCCTGTGATGAAAAGTTTAATTTTCTAAATCGTCAATCTAGTTTGAACAATGTTATATTTATTATGTGTTGAAAACATCAATGTTCTTTCATTTTTGTCAGAACTGCATCATTCAGTTTTCTTTTTAACAGATTTTAAACTTAAATTTTGTTCTAAAATAACAAACATTATTCACTTTTAATTATTTTAATTCACCTTTACTAAACAGTACACCAACTACAGTCCTTAGAAATGATCAGATGTGCTCCAACATTAGGCTCATTCAAATCTAGACTGAAAACACATCGGTTTAGCTGTGCCTTTACAGAATGAGCACAGAGTTTGTCCAACAGATCACACTTTTATGTCTTTTTCTTTTTTCATTCTTTTATTAGCTTTTTTAATACGTCTTAATCTGTTTTTAATAACTGTTATTAGTTATTTTTATTTTATTATACTAGTCTCTTTTAATCCTGTTTATGTAAAGCACTTTGAATTGCCACCGTGTATAAAATGTGCTACATAAAAAAAAAAACTCGCCCTGCCTTATGCCATTTTCATCTTAATGATATTTAATATTATTTGATAACATATTTTAAAAAGGTTTTACCTCCATCACAATATCCTACTACCCTAACAATCACACATGCTATTCCAAAAAAAATAAAAACACATTACAAAATCATTGTGTTAAATTATTTTTAATCCACTTACATGAAATTACATATTTTCCCTCCAAATAACATTTATGCTTGGGTGTTCTGTATGAAAAAAATCCAGAGACATGACACAAAGCTAGCCGGCCCACGATCTCCCTTTCCTCCCCATATTAACTACTTCATAGCCACATGCAAATTAGGCAAGTATCAAAAGAAATCAATGGAGAAAAAAAAAATTAATAAAATTAAATAAACTAAAACAAACCATACCTGGAAAAACAAAATTACGCTAGTATATCCAACTACTCGGCTTGTACAGTCATACAGTAACAGCATCAAGCTTATGTGCTCTTTGTTCTTGGGTCCTCCATACCTCGTGATTAACGGGGAAAAATATAAATGCCATTTGCAGGGCACCAAATTCCTGGAATTGGAGATTTGAAAATGACAATAAATGGAATGTAACCTTTTTTTCTTTTGTCCATCATTTTACAGGACGTGAGCAAACAGTTGCTTCTTTCCTAGCTAAAGACTAGCACTGCTAACCTCACTTCTACTCGAAGAAAAGGGCTTATATAATGCAGACGCTAAACTGCAGCTGTACGACAAACGCACAGACCCCTGGACTGAGATTTACATACAGTATACGAATAACAAAAGGGTTTGACTTGCAACTTTGCATGAGCTGAGAACTTGCCCTCACCCGCATTCATCCACGCTAAAGCAACGACCCACGGAGAAAACAAGGCAGACAAAACCTCATCCCCTCCCAGTCCCCCGTCCCGACCCAACGCATCCCGAGTGCCCACCCACCCCGCTTAATTAACCCGTCCCACCCTCCTCCCGTTACACAAATCCTTAGAAAAAAACCCCACAATGACAGGGAAGGAAGAAAGCAAAGGAAGGCGCGAGAGTAAAAGAACTAAAAGAGACAGAGGTGGATGATGAGGTGGTCTCAGTGTTTGATGGTGAGCTGGAATGATGGCAGGTGAATGACAGGGGGAAGGACGGACAGAGCCAGACTCAGTTTTCCCGGCCCTCCTCGGCGTCTTCGCCTTCGCCCTGGTTATCTGAAGTCCACAGCTGAGAAACAGAGACGAAGACGCAAGTTATTCGTTTCAGTCACTAACTAGACTGAATGCTTACATGAAAAAAAAGTACATTATGTATATAAAAAAATATAAACTATACAAATAAACAGTAAAATTATCCACAAATTTATTTATTCAACAGTTCTATCTGGGTCTTGAATCTGATCGGCTGATAGACGTGTGATATTCTGCCAGTAACAGCACTCGTCCAGCCTCTTCACCCGCGTGTATTACTACGCCCACATACAGCGACAAGCAGAGGATCCTCTACAGCAGGGGTTTCCAAACTTGGTCCTGGAGGGCCGGTGTCCAGCAGATTTTAGATCCAACTTGCCTCAACACACCTGCAAGGATATTTCTAGAAAGCCTAGTAAATGCTTGATTAGCTAGCCCAGGTGTGTCTGATTGGGGTTGGAACTAAACTTTGCTGGACACTGGCCCTCCAGGACCAAGTTTGGACATGCCTGCTCTACAGTGTGACAAATATTGCTGCTGTTGGGCAACATAATGTACTTTTAGGCTTTTTTGTCGAGAATGTAGTTGTTTAGATTGCAAGTATGCAGTTTATTTATAAGGAAAGAGCCTATTTTAAAATATTTATCATTTCTGAGAGACAGTGTGTCGGCTGCCATTAGCCTTTCTTTGAGCAAAGACGGTTGACTATGTTCATCCACAAGATGGCGACAGAAACTGCATAATAAGCCCTCAGAGAAAAAAACAGTGCAATTTCAAACTACAGCTGATCAAATCATTATTAAACAGGTAAATGACTTTATTTTCTTTTTAATCTCTTTCTTTTGCAGGTTGTAGTGCTGTATTTATACCATGGTAATATTATGATCTTCCGATTGCAACAGAGAAATACTGGGAAATCTCTGTAGACTGATGGCATTTCAAGCTGTTCAGCCTTATAATCTTAAAATGTGAGCAAAATCATCTGTTTTGTCATCACTGGTTTAGACATTAAGCTAGATTCAAATACTAGCTCTAAAATGACGTGTGAGAAGACGCACAGGTTTCTGCTGTTCTGACGTCAACTGCAGATGTGAATGAATGGCGGAAGAAAGTAGTTCCTCTTACAAAAGGGTTTTGAGACTCTCCGTGTTTGACTTTCTTTTTTATCCACACGATTATGCCGTCAAACTGTTGTATAAACGTAATATCACACGAGTAGCAGTGCAATGTGGCTGTATATCATGCACATAGATATATTAGGGTCTTGGATACTTTTTTCTCTGCGATATACTTTCACCAGATTATTAAATAGCTTTGCAAAGGCATTACTTGGGATGATTTTGTAGGGGAGTGAAATATAAATATACGTTTATATAATTTATTATATACATAAACTACAGTCATAAACACAACTGAGCAAATATTAGCGGAATAAACAATGCTTTATGTTTTTCTGGAAAGAAAGAGTTTTCTGGGTAAAGAAATTGAATAATCAAATGTAAAATAGCATTGTATAGTCTTCACCATGAAGAGAATTTAATAGAATTATTCTTTATGAAATTTATTTATGCACTACTGAAATGTTTTAAACTCTTCAAATGCAAAATACAGTCATAGGTCCTAAAAACACATGCTGGTAATAAACTTTTACTATTACGGTTCAATTCAGCAGCATCTCCATAAATCTCGTGTTTTGACTTGTAGTTTCTGGTCATCCTATCCGATGTGACTATTGCGGACGCACACATTGTGATATCAATGCTCAAACAATATATTGTGCAGCCTTAATATACAGTTGAAGTCATAATTAATAGCCCCCTTTGGATTTTTTTTCTTTTTTTAATATTTCCAAATTATGTTTAACAGAGCAAGGAAATTTTCGCATGTATGTCTGATAATATTTTTTCTTTTTATTTGTTTTATTTTGGCTAGAATAAAAGCAGTGTTAATTTTTTTAAAAACCATTTTAGAGTCAATATTTTTAGCCCCTTTAAGCTATATATTTTTTCGATAGTCTACAGAACAAACCATCGTTACACAATAACTTGCCTAATTGCCCTAACCTGCCTAGTTAACCTAATTAACCTAGTTAAGCCTTTAAATGTCACTTTAAGCTGTATCTAGTCAAATGTTATTTACTGTCATCATGGCAAAAGATAAAATAAATCAGTTATTAAAAATGAGTTATTAAAACTATTTTGTTTAGAAATGTGTTGAAAAAAAATCTCTCCGTTAAACAGAAATTGGGGAAAAAAATAAACAGGGAACCTAATAATTCAGGGGGGCTGATAAAATATATCAAATAAAATAAATCTGACTTTAACTGTATATACCTAGATCTGCCTGTCTGTCCGTCCGTAAATGTCTATCTATCTATCCATCTATGAAGAGTTTAGATGCAAAAACCTCTAAATGCAGTCTGAAATTCTCCTCTAAAATGTGTATTCTTATCGAGCTCCTGTGTGTGTTCAGTAATATCACTTTTGTGTCAAAGAATAAGTTATTTTCCTGGTCTTTTAAGTAAAATAACTCAACGTAAACATAGAATTTCAGACGACACTTAGAGGTTTTTGCCTCTGAACTCTACATATACACAAACACACATTGAATAGCCAATAAATTACCATTAAATACCAGTTTAACAATGGCAAAAAATCTTATGCACACATACACCTGTATTCTCTATGAAGGTAATTCAGATATTTAAGGTAATAATTACATTGTGGCATTAAATCCTGAAAACTATTATTACAAATCAGATTCAGTTCGTATTATATTCTTTGTCTATTTTACAATGAAAAGCTGTTGTTTTTTAATTTAAACATTACAAAAGGTTACTTCAAGAACATTATTATCATAATAAATAATAAATAAAGAAAAAACTGACTGTCAAGTTGTCCCGCAGTAGCTGCATGATCAATGTGCTGTCTTTGTAGGATTCTTCATTCAGTGAATCGAGCTCTGCGATGGCCTCATCAAAAGCCTAGAAGAAAAAGATCCAACAAAAAACATTACAAGCTTAATGTAGATATTCTATGTATTCACAACATGCTTCATGGCTAACACTTTCATAGTTTGTTGATTAGCTTGTGTGGGTGTCTGTTAACCTGTAGAACTTACTGTTTTGGCGAGCTTGCAGGCCTGTTCGGGCGAGTTGAGAATCTCATAGTAGAATACGGAGAAATTGAGAGCGAGACCCAGACGAATGGGGTGTGTGGGCTGCATCTCTGCCTTACTGATTTCAAACGCATCCTTGTAGGCCTCCTGCGAATTGCCAATGATAGCTGAAGATAGAAAGAAAGAACATGTGTAAAGAATGTTGAACTTTGACAATAAACTCTGTAGTTATTGTTTTATTGTGTATTGAAGCAATTTTCACAATTCAATATTTGTGCTAATGTAATAAACATTGTGAAATTGTTTTATTTAATAACAAAAAACGAAGCATCAGAAAATGAAGAAATAAGAAAATAACTGTATTTTTAGTTGACATGAACCATTACATTCTGCTCTAAAGCGGTGAAATTTCATTTTACACTAGGGGGCGTTAAAGAACTAATAAACCACCCACAATACACAAAAATGTTCAAAGGCCCCAAAACAATTTATTTTGTAGGGCAGTTTTAGATTTCCAATAGTTTTCCAGGTTGAGAGATAACATTGTAAATATTCCCTAGTATATGTTTACCAAGACTGTGGGAATTAGAGCTGGACGATATGGCAAAAATGCAATCTCGATAATTATTTTCCATATTGAATTATTCCTCCATATCTGGAGGTTATTAATAATATAACAATAATACTGAAATGGCTACAGCATTTTAGAATGACCAACATGTCAGATGTTTCACAGTGTGCTTAGCCTGCTGTTTTGTCCATTCACACACACTTTTACTATCACATGAGCTCTTAAAATAAAATCACATTACTTTTTTTAACGTGCATGCTGGAATTTGTTTGGTAAAAGTGTTTCCATCGTAGTTAATGCGCATCTTTTCTTATCGAATAAAAAGTTGATCCTGCTCAGTTATTAGAAGAGCTGCACAATTCTGGCTAAAATGAGAATCGCAGTTTTTTTGCTTAAAATAAAGATCATGATTTTTTAACGATTCTGTAGATGGAAAATAAAGGTTAAGATGAGTCGGCAATTATTATTGTTTTTTCTCAAACATATGGTAAAACAACAATAATATTATGTGTAGGTCTACTGATTTCTATAAATAATTCTATTCTACTTATAATAATTCTGATGTTGAATTTTGTTTGAGATATAGGCCTATGCTTGCAATCTGCCATGGACAGCATTATTAGACCATTTTATTCACTGGTAAAATCAACATTATATAGGCTAGAGTAGTTATACTGACACGGTAAACATTTATTTTCATGAACAACTGTGTGTCCGCTATGAAAGAAAAAACATATCAAATGCGTGTAGCAATCATAACTCTAAAATGCGATATGATGATTTAAATGATGTGCACACTTTCGGTTTCATTTTCACTGCTTAGTGCTGTTCATACTTCGCAAGCGGCTCTCAAACGATCCCTCTGTGCCACAAACTGAATATTATTTACAGCTTTATTACCTGTTACTCACAGCCTATGCAGGTTCTGTTTACTAAAGTAAACGCGCGCGTCTATCATTAAGTAGGGCGCGCGCCCGCCCTCTCTGTGATAACAGCTCACGGTCAGCAGCTCCATCCGCAAATTTCCCGGCCGCAAATCCAGCATTATATGAAGAGAATGAATTTGTGAAATGAATTTTTTAGGTAAATTATACCTTATAAATACAGTATGTGACTCTTTCAACATCATTTGGAGGTGTCCATGTCGCTGAGCAATGTGTGTGAAATAATGAAAAGACTCGTGCAGCTGCCTTTGCTTCTCTCCTGAACTTGAAAATATGATTGGCAGAATCGTAGAAATGCTGGATTAGGATCGTCTAGGGGGTCGAATGAGATCGCGATCTTTTTTCGATTAATTGTGCAGCTCTAGTTATTAACATTTTTATATACATTTTCAAAACTGATGCGTTTTCATCAAGCGGTTTATGCACATCTCCAAAATACGCATAAAAATAGGTGGATGGAAACATAGCTATTGACAAATTTCATCGCGATTCGATATAATATTGTTTATTGGCCATAGTGGAAATTCTGGTTTCTCAAAAAAAAAAAATGGTTTCAGGTTATGGATAATGCATTTGTCCTTCTAAAAACACATCGTCCATGACTTAAAGCAGCCTCTTTGAGACGCGATGCTGAATAAAGAAATAAATAAAACCCTCAGACTGTCCCTAAAATCTAGCATCAGCTAAAGGATTGTCTAACTATTAATCAAACTTTCAGTTTAGTTTATAAAAAAAAATGTATAGTGCTAAATAATAGCTTAGCAGCATTCCTGAAGTACTAACAAACTAACTATGTTTACATGACAACAAAAACTCAAAGATCTTTAACGTTTCTGAAAGGTTTAACATAGACAACAATGTTGTTAAATCAATCCCCGTTCATACAGATTTCTCAAATTGACAAACACAGATTGACCTTAATAAGCTATATATTTTCACCAAAGCCCATTGTTGGCGTTTGATAATGGAAACATTTTCAAATCTTTTGATACCAGTTTTTAAAAGCCCTGGGCAAAATGAATACATTTTTCTGTTTTTAGCTGAAAAGAGTGTCATGTAAACACCCTCTCAGATGGTGTCAGCGAGAGACGTCCAAACGGCTAAATTAATATGAAGGAACTGTATTCCAGAAGGCTGTGAAGCTCAATCCACCCACACATGTGAA
This sequence comes from Danio aesculapii, assembly GCF_903798145.1. Classification (NCBI taxonomy): domain Eukaryota; kingdom Metazoa; phylum Chordata; class Actinopteri; order Cypriniformes; family Danionidae; genus Danio; species Danio aesculapii. The sequence continues at coordinate 31,289,611 of NC_079450.1, forward strand.
CACACACACACACACAGCTCTTTCATTCATTCAGTAAGGTGGGTGGACTCACATGTCTGCACCTGTTCCAATGAAGGAAGGAAATCAGGCCGCTAAGCATTTCCACTACAGACCCTCCTTTAATTTTTTCCCGCTCTCTCTCTTTCCCACAACTGAATCCTAAAGCCACGCCCTGAGCTTGTCAACCTCCTGGCACAGGAAGCCAACAGCAAGAGTCTTCCTGTTATGCACATCACAGCCCTTGTTCCTTTCTGACTCGGCCAAGACAGACAATGGAGCGCTAAACTTTTCAAGGTTTACATAGTATCTGCTTTAAATAGAATTGGCCTGTGAACAGAGTCAGCTAATATGGTGTCTGGTAGTCAGTTTCATAATTGGTAAACATTTTGAGGTTGATAAGCTTCACTTTAACACTGAGAAGTCTGTTGTTTTATTTGTGTGTGTGTTTGATGCCCACTAAGGCTATGCTTATTTAATCAGAAATATAAATACTGTTATCTTGTGAAATTATTTAAGCAGACATTTTAACAAAGTCTTGTGAATTCTCAGCAGCTATAAAACCTTTGTTTATAATAATCCCTAACTATCACTATCATCCTGTGAAATTATATACACTGAAACCATGAAGAACTTCATTTAAAATAGATTTTGCACCAAATTATAAGATTTTACTGTTACTTTAATCAATTTAAGGTGTGCTTTGATGTGTGATTGCTTCAAAAATGTAACACTTACTAACGGTACATTTTTAAAATGGTATGTTATGACTGAATTATGAAACTATGAAAACCAAAGTTTATGAATGGGCCACAACTGCACAAAACCCCCCAAAACGGATCCTCTTTAGAGATTTCCACCCCCTTACTTCCTCTCAAGCTTGGCTTCGTGTCAACAGTTTGCGGAAACGGTACAATTTTAGCAGAAGTCAGTACGCTCATGGGCAGGTGGTGAGGACTTGTCACTACCGCAGCTATGCAGCATTATACAAACAACTGCACAATTAACTAGCAGGCTAATCTGAAAATGGTAACTAGAATTAAAGATGGAAGGAGCTCCAAGTTTTGCTTAGCCCACCAAGTAAAGACTCATTTTCCTACAAAACCTACAATTTAGCATTTAATTGAACACAAATGGAATAATGTTCAAAGTAGAAACAAACAAAAAAAATCTATAATATTTCTAAATATCAAAAACATCCCACAGGTTTGGCATAACATGAGTATTGCCGTTAATGTTAAATAGATAGACTTGATAAAATGGCTTACCGTTTTTCTCCTCTCCCACAGCCACCTCTGCTAAGTAGCGAAAGTAATCGCCTTTCATTTTCAGATAGAAGACTTTACTTTCAGCTGGGGTCGCTTTGGGGATGAGATACTTGTCCAGAAGAACCTACAAAGCACAGACAAAAGTGAAAAGCCTTATTAGCGGTTTGTCAAATGATTTTGGATCCTGCTTTCAATGTTTTTAAAGAAAACAGGGAAGCAGTGCTGAGTACCACAAAACTAAACAGCAGTAAAGATATGGCGAGATAAGGGTTCTGTAGAACTTGTTTGACGGCATCCTGTGTCAAAAAAAGAGAGGCTTTGGTGAAACCATGAAACCTCATGAGCTAATATGTCTAGGATATCGTTTGCAGTAAAAAGCGTTTAGTCTCACAATGTTATTTCTAGAGTTTTAGCATTCTAGGTATTTGGACAGCAACCTTGTATCGCCTTTGGGGACGACAGAGGCCCGGCAGCTTGTGGCAAGACTGCAGTTTCACAGATGCTTCTGAGACTTTCTGTTGCAGGGAGGGGGAAGGGGAGAATGGGAAAATTGACTACGCCGTGTGAGCTAGTGCTTGTACAACTAGGTCATCGAGCTTGCTGGACTTGTTCACAGCTCGACTGGCCTGATTGTCACCACCCTGAACAGAACCACAGGGTCATCGCGGCTATAAGCATCTGTAAACTCTCCAATGACAACCACATATATGGTGAAGGAAGTCTCAATGGATCAATTGATTTTGTCATGGTTGATACCGTTCCAACACATTTAAGGATTTCATTGGTTTGTGACCTTTATTACATCAAAGGTCAAATTGACAAGATCTTTAAAAATGACTTCAATGTCTCAATAACTGGAACCGTTTATGCATTCCAGTTCAAATTATTCATTTAACCTTATTAAGTGACATCACCGATGAACCAATGACCTACTTGTGCTTTTAATGGCAGGCTGCAATGTACAGTGTCTCTACTCTGACAGATACAGTTATTGGTTTGCATAACCATTTCCTCCCCATTGTGGAGACACATGGATGAGATCACAGCAGTTTGCGTAAGAGCGGTTTAGTCTTTTTATTAGACGTGTATTTAGTGATAATAAAAGTGCAACCTGCCTGCCTACTGCCACTTACTTCCCCCTTTATATTAAATGATAAAATGCAAATATATGTAAATGTATGCTCATGTTGGCAAAATGGTCCAATAGTGTAATAACGTATGACACACAACTACAGAGAAATCACTTTTACATCAAGCTTGTTCTGAAATGGTGGGAGAGTTGTTAAATTTATTGCATTTATGATCAATTTACTGCCTATTGAAAGGATGGAGTTCGGCTGTGCATTAATTAATTTGACAATTTAACTATGACAGACACAAGAAAATAATTACTACCATCAAAGTCCCTTTAAGGCAAGTCATTTCACTCGGTAGCCATCTTTGAAACGCCTCTTGGGCAGTACACTTGGTCATTCTGTTTGAATGGGGAAACATCAAATTCTCCAAAACTGTTTGCCAAGCTTATTTACCAGTAAAATTAAACAACAACTATCTCATAAGTGTGTTTCTAAACAATGGAATCAAACTAAATCAGCATTTTTTCAGGATGCCCAAGCTAATGCGCATACGCACTCGAAAGGAACAAGATCACGTCACCAACCTCATTTATGGCTGTTCTACACAATATCAATGCATTCCAGTGCGTTTGTTGACCACCAAACTGTTGTAAAAGCACATATCTGGTCCGATAATCACCCCAGAGAAAGGTCAGTCTATAAAGATCCATGATTGGCTCTTGTAATAGTAGGCGGGGCTTCATTCGCCATATTGACAGTTACATTTTACTCCATTCAAAACTATACGAGTGACATGTCTTGTGTATTCTATAGTTTTGCTACAATATGAAGTAACAACAGAACAGAACAGGAGTTTCTAAAAGTATATAAAAAAGTAATTGAAGAGCATCAGTCATAATTTATGCATTCTAGCCCTCATAATATTACCACATCAAAATGAAAACTTTAGATTTAGTCTCTGAAACATTGTCCTAACCAGTAATGCTAAGGCTCTATGTACTCGTGATATTAAGATAGATTTGTATGATTCTGATCACACAACACCAAACACTGATTGATAAACAAAAAGCTTTGAAATTGCTTTTCAGATCAAGTGCTGTGAGAAAGTAAAAGACCAAAATAAAGTAGACACTGTTTTAAAACACATGGATTATGATAAAATTCATAGCTGCTCTCTTGACTTCTAACGTCCTGACTACAAACACATTTTAAAACCAGGTGAAAAGGTCAAAGTGAAATGTGACGCTATATTTTGTTGGTCATATTGTTTCTATCAGACCAAAACCCCACTTGTGTACATTAAACACGGAAAAAGGGACTGAATTGGGGCTGCACAATATTGAAAAAAAAATCTAACATTGTGATTTTTTTTTATACTGTGACATATACTGCATTATGAATACAATTTCACTAGATGTGTTAAGTAACTATTTGGGAAAAAAAAAATATATTTAGATTAACTGGGATGATTCTGTAGGGGTGTGCATAAAATATAAGACACAAGAATAGATAAATTCAATAAAGAAAAAGATACAAATTATTTAAACATTGGTTTTTAAGGAGTTGAATTGTATTCAGGGATACAGTAACTGAATAATCAGATGTAAAATATTACTGCATAGTAGAGCTGCACGATTCTGGCTAAAATGAGAATCGTGATTTTTTTTGTTTAAAATAAAGATGACGATTCTGTAGATGTAAAAGAAAGTTTAATATGAGTCAACTATTATTGTTTTTTTCTCAAACATATGGTAAAACAATAATAATAATGTGTAGGTCTACTTGTTTCTATAAATAATTCTATTCTACTTATAATAATTCTGATGTTGAATTATTATGTTTGAGATATATGCTTGCAATCTGTCATTGACAACATTGTTAGAAAATGAGACATGTCATTAGCAGATTCCCTCTTACATTATATTCAAGGCTAGAGTAGTTATACTGACACTGTAAACGTTTATTTTCATGAATAACTGTGTGTTCGCTATGAAGGAAAAAAACATAAGATGCTTGTCGCAATCATAACTCTAAAATGCGATATGATGATTTAAATGATGTGCACACTTTCGGTTTCATTTTCACTGCTAAGTGTTGTTCATACTTTGTGTGCGGCTCTCAAACGATCCGTCTGCGCCACAAACTGAATATTATTTACAACTTTATTACCTGTTATTCACAGCCTATACAGGTTCTGTTCACTAAAGTAGACGCACGCACGTCTATCATTAAGTAGGGCGCGCGCCCGCCCTCTCTGTGGTAACAGCTCACAGTCAGCAGCTCATGTCACGTGTGAGTTCCCGGCCGCGAATCCAGCATTATATGAAGACAAATGACATTTTTGGGTAAATTATACCTTATAAATACAGTATGTGACTCTTTCAACATCATTTGGAGGTGTCCATGTCACTGAGCAACGTATGTGAAAGAATTAAAAGACTCGTGCAGCCGCCTTTGCTTCTCTTCTGAACTTGAAAATATGATTGGCAGAATCGTAGAAATACTGGATTAAGATCGTCTAGGGGTTGAATCGAGATTGCAATCTTTTTTCATAGTCTTCATTTTTATAAACAATTCAATAAAATTTATCACTATTAATCTTTCAGAGTAAAAATAGTACAATCTCTTGGGCCTGCATGCTTTTAAAACCCTCACACAGTCAGTCTCCCCCGCCCCAAAAAAAACCACACGCAACACTTGTAAAAAGTTTCATTATATCCAGACTCAACATTGCATATACTCACGATGAGACTACTGCGAATGTTCACATTGCGATATCGATGCCGAAATGATATATTGTGCAGCCCTAGTCTGAATGTGTACGTTCAGAAAAACTGAACATTACACATTACAATACTACATAAAATGCTTCCTTACAAATGGAAATCATACCATCTGGAGATGAAAAAAAAGAATCTGTGAAAAAGACGTGTAAAAACAGTTCATGTTCTGTTCTGACTGTCTGTGATTTAGTTTTCTGCTTCTAGCATGGAGAAAAAAAATGTTTGGCATTGAAATCTTGTCCTATCACGCCTGATTAGCACGCAGTGTAAAGACTTTAAAGAACTCAATGCAACATGAGGTTACATAATACGCAGGAATTCACATGACATCATAGTCTCGCTCCACTCTTCTGAATACTAAAGCAGTGCAGGTAAAACTCCCTTTGGCTGTAATGTGGAGAGCTACGGGTCAGTGGCCCAAAAACAGCAGCTCAGCTGCTGTCATTATGGGATTAGAGGTGAGTCAACCTGTACCGTAGCTCACTTTCATGCTATGCGCACACAGGGCCAGTTTATTCCCCCCCCTTCAAACAAAACTCTTACTCTCCTGTGGTTTGATCTCCCATTCACCAGGATCTGGAGATGAAGGTAGATAAAATAAATACTGTCTTAAGGAAAAGTTCTGTGCATCCACATGCAGCTTTAGTCAAGTACTTTACTGTGCCCATGTTTGGTCCTCAGCCATATTGTTGAGTTCAACTGTCCTCGTGCCCTCTGGAGGACTCTTCACTTCCCACACCACATTACAGAGCCTCTTCTCTCCCACCCAAACAGCTGCTAAAAGCTAATTAGTGGCCTCTCTCACTTCCTCAGACTTTGGCCGAAGCCTCCGCGAGAGCATGCTACTCGGGGGACTTGACTTATAGCTTACTGAAGTGGACTTAAAATTCCTGTCTTCTATAATGTACCAACAACAAATTCTTTCACAACTCAGTTTAAGCACTATTGCCTAAAGACAGGCAGTGTAAAAAAAGAAAGAAAAACATGAAAACTTGCATCTACATTTTGTGCTAATCAAGATGCCATTTTTAGTTCATTAATTGATGTTTACAAAATTCACTGCCTGTAATTACTTAATCTTTTCCTAAAATGTTTATCAGTACATTTAATTACTAAGGTAAACAAACAAAATGAACCTTCTATAAAATATTTAGTTATAAAATAACACAATGGCTTTGAATTGAGAGAAATCCCTGCTTTTGAGAGGAATGTGGGAATGGTGCATTATAACTAGGTCCACACAGAATCAGTGGGCGCAGAAATCCGCAATTTCCACAAGTTTATTTATTTACTAGTGTAAATGTTTGTACATTTATATTTATTTTGTTTTTAAATTAATTTCAGTAATATTATTGACAAAAACAAACATGTTCAAATGATTTATTTACAATAGCGTTTGTAAGGTAATATTTTGTCTTTTAGTAAATATATTATATGAGAGACTTGCTTTGTTCATTAAATAAGTGGACCTAACTGGATTTGCATTGTAAATATTAAATAAAAGTTTAAAAGATATTATTTTTTTTATTTCATATATTAAGTTTGTAGTTATGATCCTCCCAAAAAGATTCCGAATAAATCCACAGATTTTATATACAAACTTCTGCGCAGAAATAGCAAATAATGTCCGCAGATTCTGTCTGGTCCTAGTTAGAATCTACATTTCCTCATAATTATCTTTTTGCGTCTGATGTCTAGGTTTTTGATAGTACAGATGAATATATGACAATAACATTTTATTCACAATAACATTTAACTCCTTTACATGCGTCTCTATGAATCTGTGGTTCACAACCATTACGTCAACAAGAGACTAGAGCAACGAAAATTCCCCGTATTTTAAACTTCTAATTCATCCTAAAGGATAAACTTTGGATGATAAATAGTTTTTTAATTAAAAATACATTGAGTTCTGCACAATATAAGTCAAGTATAAAAGATAACTCATTTTAAATAGTCTATGCGACGTAAATAGTGAAGTCAAATCTCTACAAACTGGCATTTCAGCAGGTTGGAAGAGAAATTAAATAGACCCTGACCCCTTAAATCTGTCATCATCTAAAGAGGGCGACAATAACTGTCCCAGCAAAAGGACACCTGTGCATTGCGTTGGAACAAATGAGATCAGGCCTGGACTAATAGGCTTGGCTGAAAGAGGGCCTTGCTCATGATGAGTAATTAACACAAGCAGGATTATCAACCTACGTTACCCACCAACACTTGCAATAAAGAAACAGGGACGAAAGCAAAGACGTGCATCTTGCGTGTATCCCAGAGGTCAGAATGTGAGATGCACAATCCAAATGACTGGGATTATTGCAGTCGTAAGATTCTTACCAGTACGTCATTGCAGATCTCCTTCAGCTCCTTCTCGATCTTTTCCCGATATTCCTTGACCATTTGCTGCTTCTTGTCACTGCCCTCCATCTTCTGCTCGATACTGGAGACAACCCTCCAGGATGAGCGACGGGCACCCACCACGTTCTTGTAGGCCACCGAGAGCAGGTTGCGCTCCTCGTTCGACAGTTCAATGTCACCCTCAGTGACAGCCTTCATAGCGGCTGCCATGTCGTCGTAGCGCTCTGCCTGCTCGGCCAGCTTGGCTTTTTGCACTAGCTCGCTCTTGTCCATGGCTGCTCAGTGCTGAACAAAAAGAGTTGAAGTTCAATTAGACATTTGATTTGGTTTATTTCAAGTCTGACAGGTTACATACAAGCTTACCCCCAAAACATTTTGTGTTACCAAATCAAAAAAAAAAAATGTGTCAGGAATACATGTTTATTTCAGATCTACTGTAACCAAAATAACTTAAAAAAAATCATATACAGGATCCACATTTAAAATATATGGGTCATCTATGGAACATACAGATTTTATTTTTTAGATTACAATGTGTCCAGTCCATACATATGAACGTGTCCCATTTACATTGTCCTACTTTATTTGTTTCTGGCAAAAAAATTGATTATTTTAGATACAAATATCTGTGTACTAGGGATGCACAAAATAACAGATTAACCATTAACCCAAAAGGTGTGTTTTTAACCGATTAATGGTATCAGTTAAATTATTAAAACGTATTATTTTATATGTTTTTAAAGTTTGGCTGCATAAGGAGCCGATCACTTTTTGCATTGAGAGGCGCATCTTTTAAATGGTTTACTAACTATTCACTGTTTTGCTTCTGCGTGCTGTGCTCACAGTTGAATTACAAGACAAAACCTGAGGGGATTATTTCGTTTTTCAATTCTTCCATTAAATACGTTCTTCAATTAAATAAAAGTAGAGGCTGGGCTTCCTTTGAGGTGACAGCAGTGTTTGTGTTGTCAAGATGACTACGGAGATTTTTTAAGATGGAGGAGAGACTTGTGGTCGCTGTTTCAAGTTATGTAGCGTTGTATCACTTTACAAATCTTGAATATCACAATATTATTGAATATTACAATTATAAAAACATAGACAGCAACACTCACTCACAATACGCAGTTGATTCAGTCATTTCCTAGTGACAAAAAAAAGAGCACCGTGCTTCTTTTTTTCTTGTCAACAGGCAGTGTGTTGCACCTCGCGTTTTGGAAACACTGCAGGTGCGTGAAGATGTTGTTGTTCGGAATGCTGTTGTCCGCATATTAAAATAAATCAGTATTTTAAAATGCAATATTTAATATGTCACACAAAATAGACCTTTTAGAGTGTAACTTTAAAAAAAGGTACCGTCCCAGACTTCAAGTGACAAATTTTGTACCTTTATTTCTAAAAATCAGTGTAACAGCGTATTCACTGTTATTCTTCAGTTTATAGAACAAAAACTTCTGGCGTATTATTTAAATAGTTACACGAACAATTTTAAAAAAGTAAAAAAAATCTAATTCATTTAATTTTTGTTAAGGATTCTTCAAATCACTAGATGTTTTTAATAATTTAAAATATCATTGAATTAAAATGTTACATTTCTAATTGGTAAAGGCTTGAATCATTTTGTTTTTGACCTTTATACGTAAATATACTCTAACACTAATTGTTTCACCTAAATTTTGACATTTTTGTCACTAACATTACTTGAAACACAATATCAGGCACTTAAAATGCTTTCTATTTAAACACTTTCATCATCGTTCTCCAATAGACATAAAAATCAAAAGCTATGACCATATTATTTATTTTGAGTCATAACAGGTTTGCTTGATCAGTCTTCTTTTGGGCCTTCATGTGGTGTCATGTGACTAACTATTGATTAAAAGCAAATGCAAGTTCATAAAGTCATCCTTGTGAAAATCCTGAAAAATGTCATAGCATTGAATGTATTGTTGTTTCATCCAGTGCCACTACATATCATAAACAGAAGCTGCTGTTCCACTTCTCTTCAATAATCACTTAAAGTGATAGTTCACCCCAAAATGAAAATGTACTCACCCTCAGTTCCAAACCTTTATAAATTTCTTTCTTCTGTTGAACACAGAAGATATTTTAAAGAAAGCCGATAACCTCTAAACATTGACTTCCATACTAGAAAAAACAAATACTATGGAAGTCAATGGTTACAGGATTACAAATGGTTTCAAAATATATTTTGACACAAAAAACTCTAAACAAGTAATGGGTGAGTAAATGATTTTTGTTTTGGGGTGAAAATTCCTTTATTATGTTGCATAACATTCAAATTATACTGCTTTCCTAAATAAATACAACAAAAAGTCATTGATACAGTATCTCTGTGAACAAGTATATAGTAGCCTTTAGTGAAAACTCAAAAAGTGAAAGCAAAGGGTAACGTAAGCAACCACATTTTGCAAACATACAAATATCAGATTAAACTGATAGGCTTGTATTCGTGCACGGGGAGCAATCATATAGAGATAAATAACTAAAAGTTAGTTGTAAGTGTTTGCCCTCCAGTGTCATATTACTGTGAGGGGGAAATATGCGGATGTGCCGTTTTCGACAACCACGCCCAGTTCCCATAGCTACCCATTCACGCGCTTTACATGTTATATTATACCTTAAAGAGACAGTTCACAACCAAAAATAACATCCTGCCCTCATTCAGTCCTAAAACATTCCATTCCCAAACCGTACGACTGGCTTCATTCCGCGAAAAACAAAAAAGCGACATTTGGCAGAACGACAGCACTGGTCACCATTCATCTCTTGCGTGCTCGCTAATGGCGACTGAAGCTGTCAGTCTTTCACATTCTGGTTAACACATCCTTCAATATCACCAGCGAAAACCTATTAAAACATTATGCTTATACTTCTGGGTTAACTACCCTTGTGGAGTTAAGAGGGGCCAAATTATAGATCGCTGTCGAGTGGGTAACGTTAACTCGCTGACTACACAAAGCTTAACCAGCAACTAGAGGTCTGGGGCTTGTTTAGTACAAGTATTTTAGTGTGCCGTGCACAAAACCAACAACATGCCTTCGAGTATCTACGCAGAGCGGCGAGTGTGTGCGGAAAAATGTCACAATGACATAATTTGCCGCTGCTTTCAGGATACAACAGTTAGCTTGTTGGCTAAGCCATATGTAGAAGGCAGGTCTGCCCTGCCCATCTCCACGGCCGACTAAAGAACCCGCTACTATCGGTATTATCGAGAAACAAGCAATGCCTTTTATTTCATTTGCACACGTCCACAAACCGACGGCGCTGTTTGTCATTCAGATCTCACGATTAAGGTTATATACACGACGCGTTGAATTTTGAACGTCCGTCTGATATTGTCACCTGAATTACTCAATATAATATAGTCTGAATCAAATTAACTTAAAGTAAAATGACAGAACCAATTACCGTCGATTGAAAGAACAAACCGGAGAACCGAGACACGAGCGCGGTTTCGGCTTGTTTCAGCACAAAAATGACGTTGCGGTTCACTGAAACATCGTTATATTTAAGGGGGCGCGCAGAGTTACTGACTGCACACAAACATATAAACATGTAATGTTATCTATATCTTTAACTGTATGTCCGACTATACCAGATATCACACCAAGAGGATGAAACAAAAAGGGGCGGCCTAGATCTGCCAAGCAGAGGCTTATTGTTCATTTTCAGCACGTTAGCATCATCAGCTACTCGGTCCTGTGCACTGAATCAAGCATCGCCAATAAAATTAATTTCCGGTCGCTGATAATAAAGCTATGGAAACAGCGTACGTAAGCATTGCACTGATCCCGATGTGGTATGTTCTCTTACCTGAGTGTCTGGGAATAACGATGGTCCTGTCTGAGCTAAGCTAACCGCGGCTCTCAGCTGATCCTCACGGGCTGTCGGTCGGGCTAATCCACGGGGTTTCCCGCCAATCAGACCAGCCCCAGGAGCCGAGACAAGGCTGGGCCACGTGACGTCAAAGGTAACCAAGGCGACGGCTGACTTCACGCTGTCTGTGATTGCACGAGAGCGCGTTCGTGATTCAGTGGTGCACCATTTTCCCTCCGCTTCTCCTTCCATACCCTCAGCCTGTCACTTTCCATACATTACAGCACCTAAGTGTGTCAGTGCAGGTTGTTTCGTCATAAAAATATGACGTTTAGTTTTGAGAAAAACGCCATATATAATATTATCGTCGCAGGATAACAATGTGCAGCATGTACCTGTGATGGTTGCATATCAGGGGATTGAATTTTTGTAGCCTATACACAAACGATGGGGGTCCCTTGCACGAGGACCCCATAGGGATACCATAAATGCGAGAAAATCCCTACAACCCAATTCAAAAAGCTTGTGTAAAGACCCAAAGTTTACTGTGAAAAATTATGAAAAATTGGTTTCACTCATTCATGCATTCATTTTCTTTTCAGCTTAGTCCCTTTATTAATCAGGGGTCGCCACAGCGGAATGAACCATCAACTTATCCAGCATAAGTTTACGCAGTGGATCCCCTCACTATATGAAATGTACTCACTATATTTACTTTTCCTCATGATTCTTATGCTTTATTAGTGTTACACTTCAAAAAAAATCTGTGACCATTCACTTCCATAGTAGGAAAAACTAATACTAATTGTCAATTTTACAGCTTTCTTCAAATTATATTCTTTTGTGAAAGTAAATCACTCAGACTTAAATAACTTCAATTAACCTGTAGCGCATGTCTTCAGTCTGTGGGGGAAACCGGAGCACCCGGAGGAAACCCACGCTAACATGGGGAGAACATGCAAACTCCACACAGAAACGCCAACTGACCCAGCCAAGGCTCAAACCAGTGTCCTTCTTGCTGTACAGCGATCGTGCTACCCCACTGCGCCACCGTGCAGCCCTTAACAGCAATGTATTTATTATTTTTATGTAGTTTATTCATTTGTTTGCTTATGTTTTTAATTACTACTTTAGTCAAATTTTCGGTAACATATTCAAATATTTTTATAATATTAATACATTTTATTATTTTTAGCATTTATTTTTTTGCTTCTTTCAGGCTAATTTATCATTTATTTTGTTAATACAATATTTTTTATTTAATCTTATATTAATTATATTATTTTAGTCTTTAAAATGTTTATATTATTGATTAATTTCATTCATTCATTCATTTTCTTGTCGGCTTAGTCCCTTTATCAATCTGGGGTCGCCACATCGGAATGACCCGCCAACTTATCCAGCACGTTTTTACTCAGCGGATGCCCTTCCAGCCGCAACCCATCTCTGGGAAACATCCACACACACTCATTCACACTCATACATTACGGTCAATTTAGCCTACCCAATTCACCTGTACCGCATGTCTTTGGACTGTGGGAGAAACCGGAGCACCGGGAAGAAACCCATGCGAATGCAGGGAGAACATGCAAACTCCACACAGAAACACCAACTGACCCAGCCGAGGCTCGAACCAGCAAACTTCTTGCTGTGAGGTGACAGCACTACCTACTGCACCACTGCGTCACTCCTGTGTTTAATTTGTCATTTATTATTCAATTCTGGAGTGACATGATGGCTCAGTGGTTAGCACTGTCGCCTCACAACAAAAAGGTCACTGGTTCTAGCCCCGGCTGGGTCAGTTGGCATTTCTGTGTGGAGTTTGCATGTTCTCCCTGCGTTCGCATGGGTTTCTTCTCTGGGTACTCCGATTTCCCCCACAGTCCAAAACACATGTGCTATAGGTGAATTGAATACAATAAATTGTCTGTAAAGTGTATGTGTATGAATGAGTGTGTATGGATGCTTCCCCGTGATGGGTTGCAGCTGAAAGGGCATCTGCTGTGTATGCTGAATAAGTTGGCTGTTCATTCCACAGTGGCAACCCCTGATGAATAAAGGGACTAAGTCGAAGAAAAATGAATGAATGAACATTAGACTATTTATAATTATTAAATAATTTGTAAATACATTTTCTGTTGTATTTTTATTTATATTATTTTGCTTAATAAATTAATATTTTATTAAATTACTTTAATAAATTATAAAAAATATTAATAAATTATTTTTTTATTGTTAGTATTTTTTATTTTATTATAAAATTATTAATTTTTTATCTCAAATTTGCACAGACTGTAGCCTCTATTGCAGCCTCCTATCCCAATATTGAAAACCTTTGGCTTACAGAATAGCAAAAAAAGATTATTGCTTTGCTACTACATAGCACACTAAGGACTCTCGCATAATTCACACAGTGCTTTAAAGTGTATTATTAAAAGCATCAATCAATAGTTGGCATTAATCCAACTACCATATGTCTGAATGTGGAACTATGCTGTTAAATTAACTAGTGTTTTCATGTGAACAACATTTATTCAGAACTGTGAAGAGACTTTCACAAGCAAAATTAGAACGCAGGCCACACTGAGCTCGCCTGGTAGAAGAAGAGCTATTTCTGCAATACTCCAGTTTGTTTCCATGGGGAATGAGTCTATTTTCTACATTGTCACATGTCCTCCCATCAGATATGCATTCTGTAACCTATTTCAGGGAAAAGCCTGGTATTACTGGTGCAACATGAGGCAACACTACAGACAGAAACATTTTTTCATGCATCTGCAATTTTGAGATTTGGGTCCTTTTTGGCTTTCCATGAAGTGTTTTTAGTGTGTGTTGTGTGTCTCCATGTGTGTGTAATGTAAAGAAAGCATCAAAAATATATATTTAAATTCTTCGTTTGTCACACGATGTTAGTTTGTGTTCAATTGCAATATATTTTTAAAGGTAACTTTCTCAAAAAAATAAAAATAAAATAAAAAATCTCCTGCATTGAGCCATATATATACTTTTTCAGCAGCAGTTACATACAATAACCTTCAGTTTCATTCATATCTGTATTCTGAGGGAGGTTCACAAATTTTGAAGTGTTCAGAATCATCAGATTTATGCAAATTGGGTCATATCTAATTGAAATTAAACCTACTTTGCATATTTAAACATAAAATTCTAAAAAACTAGATTACAAAAAAAGTTTTTAAAGGAACATTCCACTTTCTTTTGAAAATAGGCTCATTTTACCTGTCACCTAGAGTTAAACAGTTGAATTTAACCATTTTTGGAATCCTTTCAGCTGATGTCCAGCTTAGCTTAGCGTAAATCATTGAATCGGATTAGACCATTAGCATGTTGCTAAAAGAGCCCCTATTTTGCATTATAAAAGATAATATTTTGGTTTTGGTGGTCTCCAACAACAGGCTGATATGCTTGCAAGGTCAAAAAACACTTTCATTGTCTTAAAATAAGCATTTTTTTTTACCTAAATGACGTTCACCAGCACTTCATATTTGATGTTGGTAATGTAAAGTATCAACGTCAACACGTTCAAGCAAAAGATCCAAACCCACGATTCATTTATTCGACTCTGAGTCGACTATTTCGTTAAAGAATGAATAGTTTTAAAAACAGATTTAAACCTCAGCTGGATGTTTTCAGTCACTTAGTGCTGTGTTACACACCACATGGAAGGTCATTTTTTGAAAAAACCCATAATAGGGGCTCTTTAAAAATTAAAAACAATTATATATATTTTTGATAATTTTTGTATTTTGACCTTAACATTTCTGTAGTTACATAGTGTACTAATACCGGAACTCAACTCTTATTTTGGCGCAATAATCAAGGGACTTTGCTATCAAGCATGGCTGCAGTGGGCGCAATGATAAGGTCCATTGATTATTATGCCAGAAATTAGAGTAGAGTTCCTACTTTCCAGCCATGTTGTCTTTTTAGAAAATAGTAACTTTTCATTTTCCACTGATCATAATACACAATGTACAGAAAAGTCAAGCTTTAAATAGAAAAATGATCAAAATTTGTGTTTATTTTTTTGAGCGTGATGCTAATGGTCTAATATGATGCAGTGGTTTATGCTAAGCTAAGCCAAATGTACTCCCACCAGACCCAGAGCTCAACTGCATGGATTAATAATGGATGTAATCAACTGTTTAAGACAGCTTCAACTGTTAACTCTAGAAGACTTGTAAAATGAGCCTGTAAAAAATGAGAGGAGTGTTCCTTTAATCAGTGAACCGTAGGAGTATGCCAAAAACTGTTTTTAAAACCCTATATATACATTTTTTAACCCTATAGGAAGCTCTTGTGCAATCAGTGCTCACAAATGCAACAGCAGTTTTGCTCGAATATGAAGTGATTACCGAATTTGTTGCATAACTAGTAAGGCAGGTATTTCAGTTTGTTTAAATCCCCACCCCAGTATAGCCCTTCTAGCATGACAGTTCAAAAAGACCGTCACTCATTAATGGGTAAAGCTAGAGCTTCATCTGCCATGGTTTGTTCACTCCTAAGTACATACTTCAGTGCAATGAAGAGAAAACTATGCAGAGAAAAATGTTAGTGAATCACAGGTAAAATGCCAAAGTCTTTGCAAAGGGTGTGTTGATGTGCTTTCCATGTGAAATATGTTCTTGCAGCTTGCTATTGTCAAACACAAACACATAGTTTACTTAAAAGTATTTTACAAAAGCACCTGACACCACAGAATGACACATTTAAGTACACTGTAAATGATGGTAATTAACAGCTGATCTGTAGCTTGTGGTTTGTATGAGTTTCTTGTTTATTTTTGGTTTTGAACTGAATTATGGGATCATAATCTTTGATTTGACACTTTTTGATGTTGACACTTTTACTTTTAAGTGACTATTACTGACCCTTTAACTAGTTTGAAACTATATTTTTGGGGTTGTCGTAAGTTATAGTATAAAAACAGGGTTAAGAGCTGCCATTTTGAGAATATTAATTCTTATATTCTATTATACTTTTATTATCTTGCAACAGATGAGAAATTGTAAATTAATTGTACTGGATTGCTTTTGTGTAGTTGACATAAAAGCATTTTGATTTGCTGCAAAGTATTATTTTTTATGTTTTACCCTTACAAAAAATTACTGCAATTAAAAAAAAATAATAATAATACTGCAGTTTTTAAAGGAATACTGGCATTTTAATTAACTTCTAAAAAATGCAGTTTTTTCTGTTTTTTGCAATACAACTGATGTACTTCTACAATACAACTGCAGTACAGCTACTACTTTTCCTGCTCGGTGGTTTCCAATTAAGGTTTCAATACTTCAGTTGTATTTCTGAAGTACCACCAGGATATATTGTATTGGACTTTTCAGAAGTATAACTAACTACAGAAATACATCTACAATACTGCAGTATATAATAAACTAAAGTACACTTTTAATACTTATGTACCTAAGTGCAATAAATCATAAAACATATCACTATATTGCCCCTCTGAGTTTATTTAATGTTACTTCAGTTGTACTGCAAATTGTATTGCTGTTGAACTTTATTGCCTTGTAGTTGAACTGTGTTTTTACCTCATTATACTGCAATTTTGCAGTTGCATTGAATTTTGCCACAGTTATCCTTGAATCTAGGCTACTGCTGCTGTACTGTTCAGTTCACTGCAGTTACTTTTTCATATTCGTTTTTGCAAATAAAGTCTTAAAATTCTAATTAGACAATTACTTGAATCACAAAAAAAAAAAAACATCCCTGAAAAAAGTATAAAATATTCTTGGTAGATGTTGAATAACAAACCCCTTGGAACACAAGTGCAGTACAGTTCTTACCACACCATTAGTATATTAGACTACAGCAGCACAAGTGCAGTAAAGACAGAGTTCACTTGTTTTTACTCCAGCTCATACTGCTGTTGAACTTTATTGTACTGTATTTGAACTGTGTTTAGTTGCAATTTTGCAATTGTACTTCTATATACTGCTGTTGTACTGCAGTTTTACTTCCTGCAGTTATTTTTTTGTAAGACTAATTACATTTTTTGAATTTAGATTCTTTATATTAACAATTTTATCCATTTAAAAAAATGATGTACATGTATTTAAATCAGTTCATATTAAATGAAGAACTACAGTGCATGGCACTAAGAGAATATGTCAGAAGGATTACAAATGACATTATGAGGATATGTGGATTTAAAACTACAGGATAGTTAAAATATGTAAAGAAATGTGCCATTAATTATCTTCCTCTGGAGTAAAGATAATAATGTTGCAAATAATGTTCAGGTTTTACTTCATACTAACTAGCAGCCAGCCAGAGGAACTACTTTTGTATTACCTGTGTATCTTTTACTCAGTGCCAATAGCGACCCACTGCACTGTAAGAATCAAAGAAATGCTGACCAGTAAAGCACCTAAAACCTTTAACTTATAGAGAAGTTAGATAAGTTTTGACCAAAAATATGCTTTAAAAATAATCAATAGGCATTTTCTTTGTCAACTACAATTTAATGCTGTTCTGTACAACAATAAGCAGTAAAGCAGTTTCATTATGTTGTTAAATGTTGCACCATAAAGCAGAGAGGTTTCTGATATTATCAATAGAAGAATGTGATTAATGGTTTTAAAGAAATTCAGCATTCATAATGCCTTTATTTAGATCATATAGGTCTCCAACTCGATTCCTTGAGGGCCGCAGCTCAGCACAGTTTTGTTTGACCCCTGATCAAGCACAGCTGATTCAAGTAATCAAGATTACTATAGACCAGGGATCACCAAACTTGTTCCTGGAGGTCCGGTGTCCTGCAGATTTTAGCTCCAACCCTAATCAAACACACCAGAACAAGCTAATCAAGATCTTACTAGGTATACTTGAAACACCCAGGCAGGTGTGTTGAGGCAAGTTGGAGCTAAACCCTGCAGGGCACCGGACCTCCAGGAATGAGATTGGTGACCCCTGCTGTAGACTATTAAGGAGATGTGAGTTGGAGGTGGTTGAAGCTAAACCATGCAGAGCTGCGGCCCTCCGGTAATTGAGTTTGAGAACATTGATTTAGATTACCAACCCAGCAGATAATACTGGTAAAATCTTATAAAAAATGATGATGTTTTGCAATATTGTTATGCTTAGATTTAAAGAATGCTGATCAAAATTACACATTTGTTTATTATACATTTTACATCATTGAATATGTGTGCTCCACACACACACACACACACACACACACACACACACGCACACACACACACACACACACACACACACACACACACACACACACGCACACACACACACACACACACACACACACACACACACAAAGCACTGCTGATGCACAAGGAACACACATGGAAAATTTGCTTTCAAATACTTTTGTATCTCTCATTCAATGTTTTTTTTCTCCAAATATGTAAGAATTTAATTTAGATCTGCCATAAAAGAATTCGGTATGCAAATAATAGGCGACAGTGCCCACCACTGGGCGATGAATGCTACTACAACAAGAACCTGAGACAAAATAGTACACTATATTACTATCAAAGCTGTTGAATGATTAAAATAGAACATCATTCTCTTGGCACTCATTTAATCGGCAGTGAAAATAATGAAAAATAATGTAAAAAGCAACCTTAATGGTGGTTATTACAGTTCTAGTAAATATTTTCTCTAAACCAGACATTTATTTTTCTTATGCAACCTTTCAAAACTCACAGGACTCTGAATTATTCATACAAAAGATTAATACAAAACTTCTGCATGAAAGGAGACATCTCAAGGTTGGTTTGCATGTCAAGTGCGTAATTAAGGTAGGATAAAGGCAAAACACCGAAGCACATCTCTGAATGGGGTCACTGCCAAAGTACAGGTTAATGAAGAAAATGCAACTGGGTCAACTGTGTGAATTAACAAAAACTTCAAATGAAGCACTTTATAGGGGGTGGACTTTGAAACTGTGTGTTGCCAAATCTCCTAATATTACTTATAATATACAAGAATAACAAATAAAATTACATTAATAACTTTAGATAATTCAGATTTCATAAACACATTAAACAATTCGAGAACTGCAACTTACAAATAAATATGCTTTCCTTTGGTATAATATGTTTGATATACAATAATAATACACCCCCTCACATGTCATTTTTAATATGATTTGCACCATAGTTGTTTACAATTTAAATATATTTTAAGTTTATTAAATTTAATTTAAATATTTCACACATTTAATTTTAAAATGTGCAGTTTGGACAGTAGGTGGTGCTATTTGGCAGCTGGGAATTAGGTTACGTTCAATAAGACTTTATACATGGCTATTTGCTCTATTAAATTTGGGATAAACATCTGTATGGTATGTATGCCAGTTGTATGTATGTATGCCAAGTTAAGTTTCATTCCTGGAACGATACACTCAAAAACAAGAGCCCCTTGTGGATTATATTTGTAGATTCCCAGTTATTTAAAAAGCAAGTAAAGCATACAATGAGCGGACATGGCAACACTGATGGTTTTGGTGCGCTGGACTTTCAGACGGTATGGGCAAGTTAACTTTTCTCTCGCTTGCGGTTGTCGCTTTTGCGGTTTTGATCGGAGAAAGACTCATTTCATTAAGGTTTGTTCATCCGTCCTATTTATATAGCGACTGTACTGTTATTAGAAGCTTGTTCCGACATTTGTGTCTATGCATAATAGTTCATTTGTGCATAACTGTTGCACATGACCACAATCGTGTCAGTGTTTTGCTCAGCCTTTTTGTCTTCTCCACAGGCATGTAGCGCTTTCCTACAGAGAACTAACCCAGAACTATCTCCCTAACTGCAATTTTATAGAGGGCATAGGTTAGTATTGCCTTCACTTGAGGTTATGATTCATTTCCTTGTTTTAATTGATCAACGGTGGACCTAATGCTGTTTAAAATATAAATCTTGAGGTTCATGTAATGTAATGTTTCAATGGCCACTTGTGTATACACTCAATATGGACACACATATAAACATACCCAACATTGAGTTATTTCTTTCAATTAAGTTTAGATGACACCTGTTAGCTTAAGATTTGGGCTTGTTTGTTCACATTTGACCAATTATTGAATTACAACCCAGCATTTTAGTGTAAATTTGACACTGCAAATTGATGTTGTAATGATCTGTGTGTATTATGCATAACATTTGAACAGAATATGCTATATATTCAATGTGTTATACTATATCATATAACATTTGAACATAATATGTTATATACTTAATGTGTTTTAACAGATTTTGGGGCTGAAGATATCACCATACTTGATGGATCTGCCTTTCTTAGTACTGTACGTAGCAAAATTATTTAACCCAAATTTTATAGGGTCACTGATGATGTCTTTATAAAAGTACCTATTTAATTTCATGATATCAATTTTACTAAAAGCACATGGTTAAACTGCTAAACTGTACAAGTGTAGATTTTACTGTTGACCGAAAATGAATTATGCATAGGGCTTGAAGTATCCTGGTGTACCGTCCTACTCAGAAGACCCAGGAAAGATCTACACACTGAATCTGTTGGACTCTGAACAGAAAATTAAAGTACTAAACATCAAGGGAGACTTTGACAAAGACTCCTTTAATCCACATGGAATCAGTGTGTACACGGACGATAAAGGTTTGTCATTTTTATTAAATTTATTTATTATTTAAAGTTTTATGTTTCATTTTCTTTTCAAATTTATACTTGACACTGCTTAGATTTTAAACAGATTTTCTACTCATATCAGAAGTAGTCATTGGAAATGTTCAAACCTTGATAACCTAATAGTTTGTTAATTCCTCCCCTCTCTTTCTTTGCAGATGGTGCCATATACCTATTTGTTGTTAATCATCCTCAGGGCAAAAGTCAAGTGGAGATTTTCAGATTTTTTGAGAATGAAAATGCTCTTGAACACATGAAGACCATTAGGCATGAGCTCCTGCACAAGTATGTGCTTTTTAAAACTACAATATTTGTGTAACTATAACTTATCTGAAATTAAATTCCATTTTGTATTGTTTGTGTATTTGTCAGTGTGAATGATATAGTGGCTGTGGGGACTGAAAGCTTTTATGCCACCAATGATCATTACTTCACTAATGACATTCTGAAGATTGTGGAGCCATTTCTCTCTTTGCCGTGGTGTGATGTGGTTTATTACAGTCCTGAGACTGTGCAAGTTGTGGCAGGAGGATTCTTATCTGCCAACGGCATAAATATCTCCCCTGACAAAAGGTTGCAAAAAAAAAAAAAGATTTGTACTGTTTAAAGTACAAAGTAATATAAGATTGTCAATGCATTTCTTATGCAATTATATGTTTCATGTGCAATTAATACCAAGATTGTTTAATTTTAGGCACTTGTATGTATCACATATTCTGAAGCACACAATTGCTGTCTTGGAAATACAGAAAAACACTGTAGTGTCTCATGTAAAGGTAAACACAATTGTTTACACAATGTATTATCCCATTTCATAGTTGGTCATAGTGTCAGTTTGTACTTTTAGGTTTGTCATAAGTTATATTTTGTTAACCTCAAATAAAACAATAAATAGTGTAGATCATGCTTTATAAGTTAGATACGTTAAATAAGAAAGTTTAGCAAAAATTATTGTTATTTCTGCATATTTATTTTTCTTAGGAAATTGATGTGGGGTCACTCTGTGACAATATTGAGGTGGATCGTGAGTCTGGAGATCTGTGGATTGGCTGTCACCCAAACGGTCTCAAATGTGTTTTTCATGATCCAAATGATCCGCCTGGTTCTGAGGTGTGTGAATATATGTAGCATAAAAAAATGTCACATTTGTAGAGTGCATGCTTGTATGATGTGTGAGTCATAACTAGGCCCACATGGAATCTGCCTGTGTAGAAATCCACAGATTTTTAGCCCATCATTGAATCTATTTATTTACTTGTGTAAATGTGTGTAAAGTTATATTTATTCAGTTTTCAAATTAATTTTACTAATTTTATTGTAATATAATATTAAAATGTTCAAATGATTTAATTACAATACAGTTTGTGAAGTAATATTTTCTGTCTTTTAGTAGATATATGAGACTTTTTTTGTTTACCCAGTAAGTGGATCTAATTGGATTTGCATTGTAAACATTAAAATAAAAGTTAAAAAATTATTATTTTTTATTTCATATATTATGTGATTAGGTATGATGCTCTTAAAATCTTCCGCAGAAATAGCAAAAAATGTCAGCAGATTCTGTCTGGCCCTAATCAGAACATGTTCCCAATCCTTTCTCTTCAATTTTTATCTGGTCTACTCTATAACATCTCCATGTTCTTCTACCTAATAGGTAATAAGGATTGAGAACATCCTCACTGAAAAGCCACGGGTGACTCAGGTGTATGCAGATGACGGCAGTGTGATCATTGCTTCTTCGGTGGCAGCTCCTTATAGAGGAAAAGTGCTCATTGGAACAGTTTATCAGAAAGCTCTCATCTGTGACCTTAAAGAGTGATTATATGTACTTACATGGGAGAATAAATATTGTCCTTAGTCTTTGAAAGAATTTATTGGAATAGGGTCTCTTCAGAGAACAAGAATGAAAGACAAGATCCTCTAATTCTGTATGGTTTACTGACCTGAAATGGCTGGAGGTACCAACTGTGTCCTGCAGTTTGACATGCTACTTTTGTATCAAAATGGCAACAATGGGACAATAAAATCCTAGATCATGTCACAATGTTCAAAACTGTTCTATGGAGTCTTTATCTATTAAAAAAAAAAAACAATACATTTTCATCAGCTGAACAATCAACATGTTGTTAAACAGTACAATACATTGAACAATCAATAAACCAATGATTTCTTCAACGAGTTTCTAAAGACGCTTCATGATGATCAAAAAATATTTTATTTCATTCATTCATTTTCTTTTCGGCTTAGTCCCTTTATTAATCAGGGGTTTCCACAGCGGAATGAACCGCCAACTTATCCAGCATGTGTTTTATGTAGTAGATGCCCTTCCAGCCGCATCCCAACACTGAGAAACACCCACAGACTACGGCCAATTTAGCTTACCCAATTCATAGCGAATGTCTTTGGCCTGTGGAGGAAATGGGAGCACCCAGAGGAAACCCACGCTAACACAGGGAGAACATCCAAACTCCACACAGAAATGCCAACTGACCCAGCCGGGGCTCGAACGAGCAACCTTCTTGCTCTGAGGCGATCATGCTACTCACTGCGCCACTGTGACGCTAATATTTTACTTATAAAACTAAAAATATTTATTTTATTTCACTCAACAAACTTTCCATTTTGTTTGAAAGCCGAATCCCATATGGTTTTGGATATACATAGTAGTAGATCTTCTTTATCTGAATAGGTCATACATTTAAAACATCATGGCTATTAGTTTTTTTAATGCATTTCTAAAGAGAGGACAGTGAATAATTTTGTGGACAATGTGTGAATTTAAAGAGTTTGACAACCAGTTTTAAGCATAAAAAGTTAAATTCTGTCCAGACCTTGTCTGCTGATCTCGTTGGAATAATAATAACACACGTTTGATTTTTCCCTCTTATGTTGCATATCTGGCATGCTAGATAAACGAGGCATTATAGGCTTTATTCAGTCAACTCAAGGCATAATTTAATACAATGCAAATGCTTTCTTGGCCAAGCACCACAAAATGTAATTAAAGCATTAAAGTAGAAAAAGGTGATCTCACATGTAGATATACGCTGTTGAATTAAGTATAGTCCAAAGTGCATATAATGCGAGTACTTGGCAACACTGATAAGAGTTCGTCCTGTTTTGCGTTTGCCAGTGTCAGTCATTATGGGTAAGTTAGCAGTTCTCTCGTTAGTTGCTGTTGCTCTGGCAGTTTTCATCGGAGAAAGGCTCGGCACACTTAGGTTTGTGGCTGGTTATAATCGCATTTAAAATACTTGCAGAAACTTTTCTTTGACTAAACGCTCTTCTGAACTATTTTGTTACACCCGTGAAGTAATAGTTCACGCAAAAGCAATACAGTGCTCGTGAAGACAATAGTTATAAACATTGAAATGTGATCTTCTCCACAGACATTTAACGCTTTCCTACAGAGAACTAACCAAGAATTACCTTCCTAACTGTCAACTAATTAAGGGCATTGGTAAGTTTGTAAACTATTAATCTACTATCATTTCCTGGTCTGAAT
This sequence comes from Danio aesculapii, assembly GCF_903798145.1. NCBI lineage: Eukaryota > Metazoa > Chordata > Actinopteri > Cypriniformes > Danionidae > Danio > Danio aesculapii. The sequence goes on from NC_079450.1 coordinate 31,314,101, forward strand.
GAGTTGTTTTGATGTTTCAAACACTGCAAATGAGAAGATTGCAGCGATGTTATATTCAGAATGTGGATCTGATCTAACCGTGACGATACACTAGTTTTTTTGTATGACACACTGTATGACAAAAACAACAACATTTTGATTAATTCATCATATCATGAATCAAAAATCTCCTCATTTGTAGTGTTCTCTATAAAATGTGTAGTCTATACAATTCAGCTGTTAAATACACACTAACAACGTGTTATTTTCATTATGATTAACTTAAGAGCTGCTACACATTCACTTTACAGCCATGTCAGGGATCTTCCTGGTGAAACAACTCCTGAGGTGACTGTAAACTAGGGATTTGGGTGCACAACTATACACAGGCCTAGAAGGGCTATTCTCATTTATTCAGTCAGTTTCATTCATCATTCCAAGTCTCCTATTAGAATTAGAACACTAAGTCTAGTTTTCAACTTTTATGCAATTCTTAATAATATACCTTGCATGATTTTCAGGATTTTTACAGATAGAAAAAAAGATATGTGTTATGAGTTGTGCTTTGATTAAGATATACTCAGAAGCAATTTTTGTAAGCATTGCAAACTGATTTGTTGTGTTTACCGTTTTGATCGAGTAGGTTTTTAAAATATTGTTCTGCATTGTATTGTCTTACTAAAGTATGTGTTTAAGTTAATATAGTAACATGTCATGTTTGAGTTGGAGTAGCGCAAATTTAACATGCAAGTATCTAAATCAGGGCCATGTACCATGGCTAGTCAGTTAAATTTCTGCTTAGTTTGCACTAATTCTGAGTTTAAGGTACCATGAAGCTAGCTCAGCTCCATTATTATTACTTTGAGAGGCATATTTGACTAACAAAAATATATTTATTCAAGTTTAATCAAGCTAATTCAAAACTAGCAGACGATTTTATCCAAGGCGACTTCCAAGTGAGGTTGAAAGAAGCGCTTTAAATCATCAAAGAGTAGTAGTATACTGCTATTTCAAGTGTCATATTTTCTCATTATGATCATAATGATCTGTTCTACAGATCAACAGATCAACAATGATCTGTTCTACAGCTCCTACATATATTAATGTTTACATGTATAAACTGAATATTGTGCTACAACCATTAACCAGTAAACCCACTATATCTATCTTACTTTGTAGTATAATTTAAAATAAGTACAAGTGGAAAACTTAAGTTGTGTACTTAAATATTACCGCTTAAAATATACATTAATGGTATATTTGGGATCAAGCTGCATTTTTAAAAATATTCTCTGATATCCACCTATAATGCTATCAAGATTGTTTTTTTCACATAAAAAAATAACAGGCAATGTTTTGTAGTGATTTGTTAATATAATTTCCGGAATTAACTAAAGCTCACTTAAATTTGAAGACCTACTGTACATTTAAACAAATATTAATGCTGTGGTGATCTGTAATGTGCTATTTCTGTGTTTATACAGAGTTTGGGGCTGAGGATATCACCATTCTTGAAGATGGATTGGCTTTTCTGAGCACTGTATGTCAAAACAACAAAATAATGAATTACTTTATTGTTTTAATTACTTTGAGTGTTTTCCCAGTAGAATTACCAATTTCAACACACTATCAACTGAATTATCCATAGGGCTTGAAGTATCCAGGTTTACCATCTTATTCAGACAGCCCTGGAAAGATCTATACCCTGAATCTGTTGGATTTTAAACCAAAAGTCGAATCACTGAGCATCAAAGGAGACTTTGACAAAGATTCTTTTAATCCACATGGAATCAGCGTGTACATCGATGACAAAGGTTTGCTATTTTTTTTTTTTACAATTGTATACATGAACAAGAAGAGCTGCATTATTAAATTCAGCATAAGCTGCTTTTATTGCTACTGTTTCATTTATAATACCTACACTCACACTATAAGAAGTAGCAAAGTGTTTATGTGAAATGGATGATTGTTACACAGTTTTTGATTGATGATCATTTATTTATCAGTTATTCTTTTGTCTTTACAGATGGTGGAATATACCTATTTGTTGTTAATCATCCTCAAGGCAAAAGCCAAGTGGAAATTTTCAGATTTGTCGACCATGAAAATGCTCTTAAACACATCAAAACCATTAAGCATGAACTACTGCATAAGTATGTGCTATTAAAAACAAACAAAAAACACCACATCTTTTCTGTTACCATAAAACTAACCAGGAATTAAATACCGATTATTGTTTGTGTATTTGTTAGTGTGAATGATATAGTGGCTGTGGGGACTGAAAGCTTTTATGCCACCAATGATCATTACTTCACTAATGACATTCTGAAGTCTTTGGAGCTGCTTTTTTCTTTGCCGTGGTGTGATGTGGTTTATTACAGTCCTGAGACTGTGCAGGTTGTGGCAGGAGGATTTTTATCTGCCAACGGCATAAACATTTCTCCTAACAAAAGGTAAGTAGCTGAAAAAGATGCAATTATCAGTGAACCAAATTAATATAAGGTTATCAATGCAATACTTGTGGAGTGGTGTTATGTTTATGTGTTAATGATGCATATAATATTTAATTTCAGGCATCTGTATGTGTCAAATATCATGAAGCACAAAATTACAGTCTTGGAAATACAGAAAACCACTGAGCTGTCTCATGTGAAGGTAAACTCAAAATACATGAAAGGTTACATATTATTTTATCCTATATTGTACAGGTTGCCCGCAGGGTTTTAAAAAGTATTAAAAGTTGATAAATCAATGTAGAGAAATTTAACGCCTTTAAAAAGTCTTAAATGCTATTTTGATTATTCAATGTATGGTTGTATGCTAAAGTTTGCCTGAATTCTGCGAATATCTGGATGCTGTGTAGTTTATAAAATCCTACTAGATTTGACATCATGCTGCTTTGTTTACTGCAGTAATCAACACCATAATTTCTGCAGTTCTATAGGCACCAACCTGCTGAATTAGCTAGATTTAATGGATTTTTATTCAGTTTATAAACAATGTTTTATTTTGGATTCGTTTTTTACATTAATATTCAGTAAATATACTGTAAATTAAAATCTCGCCAGTGTTTCCGGTTGAAACCTAAAGTGGTTTTAAGGTCTTAAAATGTATGGAAAGAGTCTTTAAAAGGTATTGAATTTCACTCTCTGATTCCTGTATATACTCTGTAGCAGCAAGGGCTGTATGATAAACCGAAATTAAATCAAATTTGTGATTTGGCAATATCTGCAACCATCGTGCACATCTTCACATCAGGGAAGCACGGCTCTTTAATCAGTAGTAAATGTCCTCCGAAGGCTAGAGGGCGCTCTCACACAGAAACTGCAAATACGCTGCAACAACGAGACACAGGGAATTAAACAGGATTTAACTGCTTTTATTGATTCACCGTGACTAATAATCACATGACCATGGAATCATCTCAAAGAGTTATTTATTTTCGACACTCAAGTTTTAAAGTGAGTTTTGAGTAAAACTATGTCAGTGTGGCATTTTCACATTCACATTCAGATGCAGCTGCAACACAGCTCTGAATCACTGAGAAGCAAAACAAATTACAGATTGATTATATTAGATTTCATAATCATGACAATTTTTGCTTAAGTGCTCAGAGATATATTGCTCTTCTGTAGTAAACCCTCCATCTGAGGCCGTGTGCATTCGACCATGGGAGTTTTTAAACTTCAAGTTTTATTATGCAGTTTGGCAGTTTGTCCTCATCAAAAAGAAGTATGAGGTGACTGAAATCAAATTTTTTTAAAAAACTCCAGCCAGGGTGTAGATTGTCTGGCCATTAAACTGGAGTTTTTGCATCATTGTGTTGGTGTGCATTCTGTTTTCTCTTTTCTGATTGGCCAGCATGGCACACAATACGTTATTTTTTTCACCTCACGTGAGTTAAATTATTTGAACTCTAGTTGAACTTGGTTTTTTTTTATTTAATTTTATTTTTTTTAATGTAATTTACTTGCATGATGAGTGCATCACAGTGCATTTTTTGCATCTTCAAGTAGACTGGGATTTAAAAAAAAATTTAACTAAGGAGAAAAAAAAATATATATAAAATACTTGTGTAAGTCTGGATGTGACCTGAAAGCTGGGGCAGGAGATTTACAGAACTGGTTTTACTGACAAAATGCACATGGAAACTGCATTTGTGTGGTGGCCGAGAGAGCTTAACGTGCTGCAATTTAAGAACACAAGCAATTATAAAAAACACCAAATTAAGAAACGATTATCAGTTTGACCGCACATGTTGCAAATTCTCACAACACGAACAATTAAGGAAACTCGCTGCATTTGGTCACAACACAAACAACTGAAGAAACGCGCTACATTTATTAAACATGCTGCATATTATTAAAACAACGTTTCATATTTAATCATCAGTTTATTTAGACTAATAATTTACAAACAACAATTGAATCGTGTAATCAGGTTATTAAAATAAACCACCTCACCTTTAAAAGACCACCAACAACTTCAATATCTCAGCAGGGTCTGTCATGTTTTTGGGTCACCTTGAAACATTTCTCTTGTGTTACGTGGATATTTGCAAGTGTTGTGACAATGTAGTGTGTTTCTTCAGTTGCTTGATATTAAAAAAAACCCTGTTTTTATAAAGTACTTGTGTAACTGTGGACGTGGCCTGAAAGCAGAGGCAGGAAACTTACTGCTGATTTGCAGATCTGGATTACGTTTGTACGGTGGCCGAGAGAGCATTTGATTAATTTTGCAGCCCCACCATATATATGCACATTATTATATCATAATTATATAATATTTTTTTTATCTAATCTTAGAATAGTATGTTTCTTGGATAACAACCAGATACAATTTCTTAATAGTTTTAATTGTTGTTAATATTAATATAATATTTTTCTCACTCAGGAAGTTGATGTGGGATCACTCTGTGATAACATTGAGGTGGATCGTGAGTCTGGAGATTTGTGGCTTGGCTGTCATCCAAACGCTTTCAAATTCTTTTATTGTGATCCAAATGATCCGGCTGGCTCAGAGGTGTGTGAATATATGTAGCAAGCATAATGCTTGAGCCAAATTTATTACGCCCAAGGTCAAATTTGGAGAGCTGACATGTTTGAGACATAAGTTGCTATCCTGTTCTTTTCTTACTATTTCTTCTGAGCCCTAAACTACATTTAAGTTACAAAAAATCTATATCATGTCCATGTTTTTCTACTGTATAGGTAATCAAGATTGAACACATCCTCTCTGAAAAGCCTCGAGTGACTCAGGTGTATTCAGATGACGGCAGTGTGATCATCGGTTCATCAGTGGCAGCTCCTTATGGAGGGAAAGTGCTCATCGGAACAGTTTATCAGAAAGCTCTCATCTGTGACCTTAAAGAGTGATTTTACTTACAAATGAACATTAATAATAAACAATTCTTTGAAAGAATTTGTGTAAATCACTTCATTTCAGTTTCAGTATGTCAGCAGTGAGTAAAATCTGTACGAATTAAGTAATACTTTTTAAAACAACCTACAAACCATGTTAAGCACATCAGATTAGATGGCATGTTCAATTACATGATTTGCAAGAAAACACTTTCAGTCTTAACAATGGCACTTAAAGATCCTTGATGATGCAATTTTCACAATTGACATCTTTCTAAAGCCACCTCTTTAACTGCCAAACTTGGACCAAATTTTGTGTTACTTTTTTTTTAGAAAGTCAATTTATCAGTTGTCAAACAACAAGTTGCTAGGATGTGTCCAAGGCCTCATGATGACTTAAAATAAATAAAAACTAACACAAAAATCTAAACTGAAAAAAAAACTATAGAAAAAAGAAAATATATTGTAGATGGTAAGAACCAATATAATACGCTCCCTAAAATCCATACCTTGTCTAACTTCTGGTCAATATGAATAACATGCTGTGTGTTGGAGGTTTATTCAGAAAACAAAGAATAATAATATACAAATATAATATGTATATATGCCAAGAAATAAAGTTACCTTCGATTTAGAGATAAGATATGCAAGAAGTGTAGTTCAAAGTGCGTAAAATACGAGCACATGGCAACACTGATAAATGTCTCGTGTTTATATTGATAGAGTATATTTGAGTGTTTCAGTCAGTATGGGTAAGTTAGCAGTTCTCTCGTTAGCTGTTGTTGCTCTGGCAGTTTTCATCGGAGAAAGGCTCGTCACTCTGAGGTTTGTCAATATTTACAAATATTTCCACATTCAATTCAATAAACTTCGAATTACGTTTCGCGTGCAGCAATGAAGATTTTCGTTTGGATTTTTTTAGCTTGAGTTTTGTGACACTCGCAAACTATAGAACAAGCTACACATTTCATGACAATTACCATAGTAAAATCGTTTAAATTTTATCTTCTTTGCAGACACGTAGCGCTTTCCTACAGAGAACTAACCCAGAATTACCTTCCCAACTGTCACATCATAAAAGGCATTGGTAAGTGTACACCTTTCATCAGCAGCTCAGCTTCTCACTGCTGCCATTGTACTATCATTTCTTACCGTGCAAATGAGGTCATGTTCATATGTGTGTGTTTTCCACAATGCATTGTGTAAATTTTCATGTTTTAAACAGAATGTGGGTCTGAAGATATCACCATAATTGACGATGGATTAGCTTTTCTGAGTACGGTATGTCACAATGACTAAGCATAAGACTGGGAAAGTTGTAACAAGGGTCAGTTGTAGCACTTCCAATTTCTATAACAAATCAGTTGATTCACTTCACACATGCCTAGATTAGTCCTCATTTCACAAACAAAAAAAGCCCTGTGACAGACACAGCAGATGTTAGATGGAAAAACTACACTTGACCAAAGAAAGTAATAGTTTTTACTTATATTTTATTTTTGGGACAGAAATGCATGATTTGTAGTCAAATGATAATGTTTTTAGGTTGAGACAAACCAAGCCGACAGTCGATCAGTGTTAGTCCGGCTAGTTGGTTTGGCGTGTTCCACACTTGGTCCCTTCTCATCGGGTTAACGTCAGAGCTCATTGGCCCAATCTAGCATGTAGAATCAGCATTGCTGACTGGTTATTTAACAACCAGTTAGAAAATGTGTGTAACATAGTGAAGTAACATAAGCAAACAATGCAAGCCAAGAAGAAAAAGAGTCTGGCTGTATTTTCGCTATATTTCGCAAATATTTGCAAACAATATGGATTATTAGATTATCAGACATATTTGAGTAACAATTACTGTGATAATTGTACTAAACGTTGCTTTGTTTACACTTTTCCGGTTTTGCCATTTTAAACAAGGAACCCTTTCATGCAGTTGCAGAAGGCGCACCCTTTTATCAGTCAGCTTTTTGGTCCAGACGAGACCAGACATAAGCTAATGGGAGGTGACAACTGAGTTGGGGTTCATCAACTCTATTTCAACTGTCCTCTTTGGGCTCATGAAGCTGCACACACAAATAGTGCTCAGTTGTTGAAGCTGATGAACATTTCAACGTTTTATTCGGCTTTGTAACAGAGTCACACTCCAATTTTACTGAAAGCTCAAAGTTGAATAAAAATCTTTAAAATCTGATGGCGCAAAAGCACTAGGGTGTGTCCAAATCCACTTTTGAGTCTCTTTTCCCGTTCCCTGTAAGAGTCAGTTGTGTAATGCCTTGGTTTATTAGCTATTTATATGGTGGACTTTGTAAGTGGAAAAACTAAATGCTTCACTAGTGAGAAAATAGTTAAAGACCATCTACAGAATCTACATCTTTACTTTCTTTTTACTTTTACTTTTATTCCTTTACTTTCGGGGAGTAGGGAAACGGTGTTGTACGCACTCAACTCAACAATTTCATTTGTTAAGCGCAAAGATTTGTTTCAAAACTATTTCTAAATTCAGTCCTAATTTCCAGCAAACAAATAAATGAACAATAATAATGAAGTGTGGTCAAAAAACTGAGTTATATCAAACACACGTCCTATTCCTATGCTTATATAGTATACATCTCCAAAACCATACAGGTAAACAAATCTAAACTTATTATTATTAAAACAAATATAAATATGCATATAATATATACTACTACTAATAATAGCAATAAACAAATGCAAATCGTCATGAATAAACTGACTAAACAGAGCTGGATTTCAAAGCCTTCCACAGGTGAAGAAGGCATGGTAGGAGGAAGTGGTTTTTATATTTATGTCAAAATTTTTTTTTTTACATTTTAATCCTTTGTTTTTCAGATGTAAGCATATTTGTGTATTGCTATACATTCAGTGTCTACTAAGCCATATGTATGCACGTTTTGGACCCACATAGACGCATTACTAACACACTCTTTAAATAAAAAAGAACTCTGCGCCATTGACTTTAGACCAGATTTTTGTTGGTCAATGAGACAATGATTTCAGTTGCCTCAAAATAGCAACGCGCTAACGATGTGCCTTAATACAGCTCCTTTTCAGACAGAAACAGCACACCCATGTGTCCACAATATGGAGGAAAGGGATTTGCTGTTTAAACAATGTAGCGCAAAACATGGAAATGATAGCTGTGCTAGTCTGAAAATAGCAGAAAATCACGTATGCTGTGCCGGTTGGATGATAGGGCCCATAATGTTACTTCTCACCTCAGAGTGTTACTACTAACACAGGCTACTGGGTGAATTGTAACATTTTTCATTCTGTTTAAAATTAAACTGCGCGTTTTTTTTTGTGCTGCAAAGATAACATTTATGCCACTTATTAACAGATACTTGTAAATAATTTGCTTAAAATATGCTTAAAATATCTTAAGGATATAGAGAAAATGTCAAAAATGTTACTACTATTCCCAATCTTTCCTATGCAATTAACTATTGAGTAAATTCTTAAATAAAAAACAGCCATTTTGTATGTGAATACATCTACAAAACTGTATGGATTCAGCAGTTATATATAGGCTATGCCTTTTTGTCATTTTTTCGTCATGTTCATACAAACAAAACAAATGCTATGTGCAAGTAGTAAAAATGTTCATACATTCAGATGTAATAGTGTGAGAATGGTTTTAGTGTAGCCTATTTGTACTGTGACAGTGCCTAATGATTTATAATCAACGAAACATAGGGTGTGAAGGCTCCAGGTTTACCATTCTGTTCAGATGACCCTGGAAAAATCTACACACTAAATCTGTTGGATTCTGAACCGAAAATCAAAGCGCTGAGCATCAAAGGAGACTTTGACCAAGACACTTTTAATCCACATGGAATCAGTGTGTACACAGACGACAAAGGTTTGCCATTTATATGAAGTATATTATGCATTTTATATCAGTAAAAGCAGTCGTGTTTGTCATATTGAAATGCCGTTCCAAACTGAAGTTTGCAAACCTGGCGACTTTGATAGGCCTTTTGGAATGAAGAATTTCTAAGGATACAACCCGCTCAATCTCACAAGGCAACACACTATATTAAGTGGCTAATTTATACGTTCAATTACATATGATTATTAAAGGAGGCATGCCGAAAAACACAATCCCTAAACTTTACCCCATGTGCATTCTATTCGGAAGGCCTCATGTATGCCCTAATCCCTTCGAAGTTGTCTCTTCAGAGGGTAAGACCTTCAAAGCGATAAGGGGATAGGGATGAGGCCTTCTGATTGGAATGCATTCTTGTGTATTTCCACCGGCACATAGTGTTACTTTGCAAAGTAACATCACCATCTACTGGCCTGGCATGCATAATACAGCATTTCTGGTTGTTTTTTAATTGATATGTGTAAATGTGGAACTAGTTATCTGAATACAAATCTTATTAATTATTTTATAACATACCATATATTTCTTAAATGGAAAAAGTAACCTTCTATTGGTCAAATATGTAATTAAATGAGCTTGCATAAAGAACTAGAATTCATCCTCTCCAACTCTCACTCTGCAGATGGTGCCATATACCTATTTGTTATTAATCATCCTCGAGGAAACAGTCAAGTGGAGATTTTTGAATTTGTTAAGGATGAACATGCTCTTAAATACATCAAGACCATCAAGCATGAGCTACTGCACAGGTATTTGCAGCTTTAAACCATAATGTTACTGTTACCATAAAACTCACCAGAAATTAAATGATATATTGTGTGTGTATTTGTTAGTGTGAATGATATAGTGGCTGTGGGGACTGAAAGCTTTTATGCCACCAATGATCATTACTTCTCTAATGAGATTCTGAAGATAGTGGAGAATTTCTTGACTTTGCCATGGTGTGACGTCATCTATTACAGTCCTGAGACTGTGCAGGTTGTGGCAGACGGATTCTTACTTGCCAACGGCATAAACCTCTCCCTTGATAAAAGGCAAGTTTAAAAAAATAAGTGTAAAGTGTGCATAAATCAAAGCAACATACATTTCTTAAGGTATGGTTCACTCAAAGAATAAACATTTTCTCACCCTCAAGTGGTTCAAAACCTCTATGAGTTGAACACAAAAGAATATATTTTAAAGAAAGCTGAACATCTGCAACCATTGACTTCCGTAGTTGGAAAAACAAGCTTTCCGGCTTTCAAACAGGTTTAGAACAAGTGAAGAGTGAGTAACTGATGACAGAATTTTCATTTTTGGGTGAACTACCCCTTTAAGTCCTTGTGTGTTTATTACAAGCAACTATTATTTGTTTCAGATATTTGTATGTGTCAGATGTTCTGAAGCACTCAGTTGTTGTCCTGGAAATAAAGAAAAACACTGTGCTGTCTCGTGTCAAGGTAAACACCGCTATATCCGTAATCCAACAGTTACTGTATATCTGCGGGTGCTGCCGTTAATCAGTGGGTCAGATAATCAAAAAATAGGCTGCATATTTACTTATGGGTGGGTCTTGGGTGGATAAGATCAATCATTGGTTATACAAACGTTAACTACTTTCTCTAAAATATTGAAGTGTTTTAGGCAATTTTATCTGACAGACTGGCACAAATATGCTGACATCTCCATTTTCACAACAAGTTTCTCAGTTTTGTTCTGAAAACATGTCAGCGCTACTAATACATTGAAAAAAGCTGGTCTTGCTTATTCAAATTACTTGATTAAACTAATTCAGTTGAAACTCACCCGCAATAGATAGTTTTGTCATTAAAAATGAAAACCGTTTAATATAGGCTTCTCTGAAACTGTGAATATTTCACTTGAATTTTATTGAGGCTGAATTGTATTTTCTTTAACAAACCAGTTTGTGCTTTGGCGCTGAAAAAATACATTAAAATTAAGATAAAAATTCTACCAAACGAAATTCATTTTAAAAAGATGTTTTTTCCAAGAAAAATATACAAATTATATTTTGGTTTGTGCCCCTCCACTTCGCGACTGTTCAGGTGTATAGTTTGTTCTGCTCTGTGGAAAATAAGAATTTAATTAATGCTCCACTGTAATTGTTGTATCACAAACATCTGTCATATATTTGCTATTTTTTTTTAAAATATGCCATTATTCTGTCTTGAGCATCTGATTTTTCCATGCTTCTGATGTGCTTTAATTTTTTCCGTCTCACTCACCGCAAGTTCAGGCGAGGGAGTGTAAAATAAGCAACCCAAGGCTGGAAAATATACATTTACATTTAAATGAAAATATCTTGATATTAAGATAAATGTCATAATGAATCCCCTTAAGTAATATAGCCTAGTTGTCAGCAAGTATCAGTGTTTATTGATATAAACAAAAAAAAACATTGAAATTAAGATAAGAAATATCGTTATAGCAACAATTGTGAGTGCTTTGGGAGATAACGCTTGTTGTAGATGTCACGGGATGACTGATCATAAAGGAACATGTAGTCTGGCACATTTGTTACCCACGATAAGTCAAGATTTTATTAAGACAAAATTGCATAATCTGACATAGTGACTTTCAAAACCGGCAATAAAGACTGTGTGATTGGGTATTTAATATTACTTATAATATATTTCATATTATATAAATTTTTTCTCATTCAGGAGATTGATGTGGGCTCACTTGCTGACAACATTGAGTTGGACCGTGAGTCTGGAGATCTGTGGATTGGTTGCCACCCAAATGGTTTCAAGTTCATGCTTGGGGATCCAAATGATCCACCTGGCTCTGAGGTGTGTGTGTATTTGTTTTCTATGTTTGCTGGAAATACATATTTTTTTTTAGAAAGTACTCTTTTGTCAGTGTGCTTATTGAATTTGTTAGTGTTTTAGAATTTGATGACTTGTTAGAATTGGTTATATGAAATCTCATTCTTAATCTCTCTCCAATATTTTACATTACTATTTCACAGCTATGAAGCAGTTTCCTCTAAAAATGAATAATGATTCCACTTCCTCCAATAGGTAATCAAGATTGAGAACATCCACTCTGAAAAGCCTCGGGTGACTCAGGTGTATTCAGATAACGGCAGTGTGATCATTGCTTCATCTGTGGCAGCTCCATATAGAAGAAAAGTGCTCATTGGAACAGTTTATCACAAAGTTCTCCTCTGCGACCGAAAATAGTAGTGGTGTAATGGATCACAAATCTCACGGTTCGGATCACACTACTGTTTTTGAGTTACAGATCGGATCAGCAAAAAAGGGAGAAGACAAATGTGAATTGCTTTCAATTTATACAAAAATATTACTGCAAAAATCATTGGTTTCAACAAACATAACTTAGAACCTGTAATTTTTATAAAAAAATCAAGAAAGAACCAGCTGAAAAAAATCAATATAAAAATAATCTTTGCTACTGTTGCTGAAAAATATAGAAATCTAACATCTTGTACAAAATATCATATTTATTTTCATTAAATGATTGAACAATTCATGCATAAAACTTCATGTGATATTGTCATAATTCAGTGACATAATTTTGATGGTTGTTTGTCACCCCTATTGGTTAAACAATGTAATTGCTACAACATTCACCGGCATCAAGTTCCATTAAACTGTAAATTTAATCTTTACTATAAGCATCAGTGTTTGTATCTGAACTATAAACTGTTCTCCCAGTGCTTCTGTGTTATTTAATTGTTTGTAACCAACTAAAGAGTGTAAAAACTGAATCTCTCTTGATCAAACGCAGATTTGATTGCAGCGCTTTGAAGGATTAATAAACATATGCAAATCATTATCATTCATCATTTAAATCCAAATTGTCCAGCCAAACCATGTCAATGTGAATGATACTACAGTTGTGATGATTCAGCAATTGTAGGTGTCATAGTCATGTTTTTGATGAGAAAGAATGTAAGCATTCCAAAGGCCCTTTTATCTTAAAGAACAAAATAATCTGTGATCAAATTACTTGCTACTAAGCCATTACAATATTCTTATCTAAAAAAGCAGTTTGACTGGCTGGCTTAACTTCTGCAAAAAACTTCTAGCCCAACATTGGCTGCCTCCGCTTAATTTGGACACTTACAAGTGATTGGTACAACTACAGGACATTACAATGTAGGAATTATCCACAGCTCGAGTGAACTTGGTTCTAATGAGTACATTAAAGATCTGGACCTCATCTGCTGACAAAATCTCCATGTCTATTGCATAAAACAATGAACAGGATCCAGAATGATTGCCTTATTTTGTATAATTAGGGGCCAAGCATCGAAGGTGCGTAGGCACTTTTTGTATCCGTTCCAGTTATCATTATTATTCTGGCTTCCTCTTCTTCTTCTTCATCATCTTTTTCTTCTTCTTCTTCTTTTTCAGCTCTGGGTCGTAAATGGCAGCCTTATGAACCGTTTGAAGCATTTGGGCAAACTTTGGTACTCTGATAGAGGACAGTTTGATCTTCAACCACAACAAATTTGGACTCTCTAACTCAAACTCTTTAGCTCCGTCACTTGTCTAAAGTTTCACTGATGTTTATCGTTATAACTTTTGGACCGAATGGGCTACGTTCAAAATTCCAATGATTCCTTGGCTCAAGGCGATTCAAAACGCACCCTATGACATCATTTTCCGTCATGAATTTTTTTTCCGCTATTTCGATTTTTTTGTAAAACCTATTTGAACTAACTTTTCCGAACTTTCACCAAAATTGAATCACATGAACTACAGACCACGCTTACCAAAAGGTTTTTCTTTTTAAAGATTTATTTTTGGCCTTTATTAAGTGGATAGGACAGCATTTTAGATATGAAATGAAGTGGGAGAAAGAGGGTAAGGATGGGAAATGACCTCAAGCCGGGATTTGAACTCAGGATGCCCTGAAGTGCTACTGCACCATATGTCAGAACGCTAACCACTAGGCTATTGCACCGACAACTTGCGGACAAATTTAATGTAGAAGTTGCCAAAATTTACTTGAGGCAATATCTCCGTAACGCATCAAAATATTTACACCAAACTTGTTGTGTTTTATGACAACCATGGTCTGAAAATTACCTGTTGCGTTTCGGCTTACTGCCGCCTAGTAGTCCGGAGATACAAAAAAGAGCATTTTTTGCTTATAACTTCTCAACCATTGGTCCAAAATTGATAAAATTGGTTTACATCTTTACATCCGGCTGAGCATGTCAAGTTGGACGATGTCTGATTTTCCCAGCTTTTTCCCAATTTTTGGCCATTTTGAATTATGTAAAAAATTGCTATATTTATGGATGCATTGCCTTTATTAGCATTGCTATTAAATTAATAGCACATTCATTTGTAACAGTCTAAGAATTCGTTATGTGTGGTGTTTTATGTATGAGTATGAAACAAATCCAGTTTCACTTGATTTTTTTCATGTAGACATGTACTTTACTTACACAAAATGTTGTGCATGATACCAAGTTAAGTATTCATTAAAACAGGTGACTAAAAAGAAATATTACTTTGACTTTTTCCTCAGTAAAGTCATAGAAGTAATTTACAGGGTATATAAAACTAAAGTCACATCATAGTCACAATCTAGAGGAGAAAAAAATTATTCCATCCATATAATAGGGAGAGAAGTAGAATAGCATAAAAGAGAAGAAGGTGACTACATCCTTGTAGCTGATGATCAGTTTGAGTAAGGAATTTTCTTTTCCAGTCTCAATTGTGCTGCTGGGTAAAGTCGTAAACAAAATTGTAAGTGCTGGGCTCTTTGGGAACAGGAGGAGCGACATCAGGAATCTGAATGTTTTCGAGGTCCAAAAGGCGAAGTTTCAGCTCCATAGTAACCAGAGTGTCCATATCTGATCTTGTGAGTTCACTTGTCATCTCTTTTCCCAAAAGAGCATTTAAGCCATCAGTCCATATACAGTACTAGTGGGAAAAATATAATTGCAATCCAATTAATAGAGTGTTGTCAAAGATACTGAATGAATTCAACAGACTCTTTATCTTTCCATGAGACCAAATTAATAATTGTATAGTCGTTTATGGTATATATGTGATCCTTTACTCACCTCGTGCTTGTCTGGAGCGATGTAGTTCAGATATTCATCAGAGTTATGGAGAATGGAAAAGGCCAGTTCCAGCAACTCCTGAAAATCAGAGGAAGGTAAACAATTTTCAAACCCAGTTACCTGAGAGTACCTGACCTCACTTCCTGTTCGCCAAACCCTGTTTGCATGTTAATACAGGTGCACTCAGATGTCTTTTATGATCGTTAAACCCAGCTGGGGTCAGTTTAGAAAATTCCCTTCAGTTTTAAAAATTCCCTGTCATGATATCAAGAATTAAATCGTTTATATCAGGAATTGCATTTCCACTAGTAACAATGTTAATTCTCTTTATGAACAATTAAATTTCACTATTTTCATTTTTGATAACAGGAATTGGTATTTTCACTATAATTAAATGTCACCATAGGCTGCTTTTTTTTAATTTAATTGATAACAAAAATGGATTTCTTTGTAGTTAAAATTCTTATTATACATATTAGAAATACATATCTTTATTCTTTTAAAGGCCTTTATTTTTTATATCAGTAATGAAGAGGCTACAAGTGCAAATTTCTATTCTTATTCTATATGTCTATATCAACAATTTAATACTGCTAGTAAGAATTTAAATGACTGATATTAAGAATTATATTGATATGTAAAATGGAAACTCTTGATATCACTAAATGTATTTCAACATGTTACACAAGTTAATTCTTATATCTGAAATCCATATGAATAAAATTTATGACATCAAAAATAGCTATCTTAGTAACAATTGCATTCATGATATCATAAATTAACATTAGTGACATTGGAATTATCGAGATATATTAAGAATTGACAATTATGGAGATACTTAACTAGTGAAAATACTTGATATCAGCAATTCAAGTTTTGACATCAATAATTAAATGGTTGATCAAGAAATGAACTAGTGATATCAAGAATTCATGAGAATTAATAAAAGTCAAATCTGATTGCCATAGTATGGAGGTATTTTATTAAAAACAGAAAGTTAAGAGAATCTGAAAGGGAATTTAACGACCTCCTAGAGTGAACATTCTGTTTACATAAAGAAAACCTTTCAGGTTAACCATCAGAGAATGCTCCTATAACGTTTTTGAACTAAAAGTGTCCTACAATTGGACTACTTTGGTTTCTTACTTTAAGCTACATGTTGTTTTTGTATATCCTATCTGAATGGAAAGATCTGAATGACATATTTTTTCCTAATATAATTATTTCTATGTGTTGTTTTTTGGTTTATTATTATTCTTACCTAAAAAAGGCAACTAGACTTTAATAAGCGACATTAGTTATTTGTCTTTTACACACATCTAAACACTAGATGGCGTCACGTTGACTTCACTGACATTAACGATTCATTTCTGGACTAATTGTTTTCAGCTGTTAATATGGCGGTTTGTATTCCACTTTTGTGCTTTTGCGTTGTTTTGAATGTGAGGAGGTTATCAAGCTTCGATAAAAAACCTGGAATTTTTACATTTTTTTCTATAAAATAACTTGTATGAACTTTGTTTGGATCCACAACACCTGGTGAGTTTACTTATTAAGTTTCTTTTACAGTATTAATTCTTACCTTATTCTTAAGTGCTCCTTTCTCCCTCATATGTGGGCAGTCTTTACCTGTTACCACCGCTTTGATATCTGCTACTGTCACTGAATGTAGAAAAGGATAGAATGTTAGGCCTATGCCCCACAAAGCTATTCTATTTTACACATTTATAAAGCACGTTGACCACCTACTTTATTGTACCTTTGTATGACATCAGCTTTCAATATTTAATTGATTTAATCACATAGGTAGTATAAAGGTCACAACACAGGAGTTTTCAATAATAACTGTAATTTATTTGTAGAAGGTATGTTGCTTACCTTTGTCCTGGAGAGAGTCATGTGATATTTGTCCTTGGGAGAACTCTTCTATATCTCCATAGTGTAACACTTTGTGGTTTGGTGACAGACGGCAATACCAGAACTTGTCTAGGAAAGAAGTATACAGACAAACATATGAGTATTCCATGCAAATGTAAACCTTGCCATGAAAAACATTACATTTTCTCCAAAATAGCAAAACCCTTTCTACGTATTTTGTGTAGGCTTGAATTTTATAGTACTGTAAAAATACTCAAAAATGTCTCTGTCAATGTTCCCAAACAATTATTTTTGATTTACCTAAGTCACACAAGTGGCAATTTCACATATGTCACATCTATAACAAAGAGCTGTCACATCTATAATGGAGCGTTTCCCTTGTAAATGCAAAAATGTAAAATAAAATAGAAGTTGTGCAGTTTCATTTAGAGAATTTCTACAGAGTATGTTGTATACTGTAAACTCGCAGACTTTTTTTGGTCACATTGTAACGCATGTTTATTTCCCTCATTTAAAATATAAAAAAGGTTTAGAGATTTATATATTTTAGATTCAATAACTCTGTGGTTCAATAACTCTGTCTCAATCCATCTCATGAACACTTGATGATAATAATTGTGAAACCAACATCACTACTTGCTATACACTTTTATACACATATACACTTATTTAACAACACACTTTACATGCCAATTTACACATAACAGCTGCACATATAACGTTGTATATAGTAATAAACACTTACATACACTTGTCAATCTGTATATTTGCACTCACTACTTCTATTTTTTTTTTTAATATATTTATTATCTGTTTTTTGTCCTGTCTCTGTAATGCTGTTGCACTGTAGAAGCTTTGTCACGAAAACAAATTCCTAGTATGTGTGAACATACCTGGCAATAAAGCTCTTTCTGATTTCTGTGCTTGGTTGTTTTGGAAAATATAAACAGATGCTTCAATATAATGTTAACATATGCTTTCTATGTCAATTTATGTTTTGAGATTTTACTCCAAATGTCACATTTTACTCCAGTATTTTGAATGGAGTTTCTGCTCTCGCCTGCTAATCCCGACAGGCGCTTGCATGTAAATGGCTTTTCATCTCATTTTACACTTAAACAACTAAGTGATGTCTGAAGTCTATTTAACTGATTAGGTTTTAATTATATTACAACATTGATGCTATAAAAGGTATAAAAGGAACCGTATAAAATTAAAAAAGTCACATTTACCGCTCACCAGAAGTTTATCGCTATGGGAAGAAACACCAGCTGTGCATAGGGGAGAGTGGTGCACAAAGTAACACTCTTTGGTTTTGGCCAAATTATGAACAAAGTAATGGGGTTAGACGAACCATTTTTTTTACCAACAACACACAATCCTCTCCTACAAATGAGCACTGAAAGTATGATCGCCGGACCTATGGTTTCTGTGCAGCATTGCCAAGAGTTAAAATGCTACTATTTTCCCCACCTGTGGGGCAAGTTGTAACAGACAGAGGCCTAGTGGTAACACGTGCTTATAAAGTCAGATTTCCCACAATTAATTGAAATCCAGCTTACTTTAAATAGTAGCTATTTTTCCTCAATACACAGCTCAATTTATTTTTAATTCTGCTTAGCACTGCATGTTTGTTTATTTATTTTTGGAGAAACACATTTGGATTTATTTGAATTATTATACATTATTATACAATTGATTTAATTGCATTAATAGCAGTAAATGATTTTTTTTCTATTAAAAATATTTTCTATTAATAAACTTTTATTTAAAAAGTTCTCAACATTACACTCAAAATTCAAAAATTATTTTGATCATTTAATTGGTGTCCAACTGTGTAGCTTATTTGAAACACCCTGTTACAACTAACCCTGCTGTGTCGTGTTTTCCTCAAAACTGGCTGTACAGTCACTGTGTGTTTTTTACATCTTTCAAAATGGTTCCATCTTTTAGCCTAGAAGATAGTAATGACAACATTACAGATTTTACTCGCAAACTTTCACAGATTTTTTTTTTTATATAAAAAAAATATTGACTGTAATAAAAAATACTTTTTATGCTGCAAAAATGGTTTCTCCTGTGTTACTCATCCAAATTTCGTCGAACTTTGTCAATAATTGGCGGGAAGACGTCTGCTGACACTGTGGTGAAAAACGTGGAAGCAAGCCATGGCTAACCCTGAGTAAATAGCTTAACTCTCTGATACATTTTACCCTGCGTTTCTTTGTGCCCTGCGCTCCCCTATACCCTACTGATGAAATCTTGACATAAGTGCAAATCCTCTATATAATTTACTTTAAGATGACAACAAATTTAGTGGATGTCAGATTTTCATTAAAGCACCAGTGACCTGAGAAAAATCACTTCTCATTAAAAGCCTCATATTCTGCCCCTTTAACTGACTGCCCTTTCATGCTGAATATTTGATGAATAATTTATATCAAATGGTTTTGAAGAAAACATGCTTCAAAACAAAGCAAGAACAATAATAATGCTGTACATTTTTCACCCAGCATATAGGGTGTTGTGTGCCCCAAATACAGAATGAGATTTTCCTTTTAGGCTGATATACCGAGAAAGTTGTGTTTTAAATAAATCCTGTATCAAACAGACTAGAAGCATTACAATAACGTGGTCCGGGAACTTAAGCTTGTAATGACCAAGTAGATTATTAAATATGTGCATAGAAAGAGATCAGTGTTTCCAATCAGTTTGTGTATATACATTTTGATAAGCTGTGGTGTATAATGCAGTGTCTTTGCTGGCCTCATACAACTGCATGTTTTCTGAAATTGAAAGGGAACCCATGCAGTCTGAACTTCTCTCAATGTAAATGAGTTTAAATCTGCACATGTAATTGTAGCCCTGTTTTGAACGAGTAACTGACCTTGTCTGCGACGAGCACTGATCTTCCTGAAACAAGTGCCCTCACACAGATGGTTCAGCCTCTGCTGTTTAATCAGCTCAATCACCTCTGGCTGGAGCTTCTCTCGTAGTTCTCTAAACACACATGGAAAAGCATTCTCATGTTATAATCACTTATTTTATAATGTGAGACAAACTTGCAGTGAAAGGACTTGGGATGTTTTAACTGGCAAAGTTAAAATAATGTGATGTTTGCACATGCTTCTTCTAACAGAGTGCTATAGCATATATGCATTTCTATATTGCACAAAACAAATGCTTATACAATTAAGGTATATGAGAACTTGTGAACTGTGCCTGGAGGTTCATTAATGAATTTTGCAAATATATATATATATATATATATATATATATATATATATATATATATATATATATATATATATATATATATATACACATACATATACACACACACACACACAACTTTGTATTCTAATCAAAGAACAAACCATCTCTGCCGTGAGCATAGGCATTGAATCACGTTCTGTCGTTTACATCTTTGCAAATAAAAAACGGGGGTTACTGAATTCTACATATAGTCCTTTAAATGGTTAGTTCAGCCAAAAATTAAAATTGTTAATTAAGAAAAAGATGCAAGTTTGGAGCCACTTATGGAAGAGTAAATCCAGGGTTCCCAAACCTTTCAACTTGTGAATAACAATTCCACTGACTCTTGACCCCCACTATCCTTGGAGGTGGTTCTAATCATACAAACATTGCACACAACGGTGCACACGCACCAATAGGAACTATATAGACAAGCTTATTGACAGCACAAAAAAGGTGCAACAACCATATCATTTTTTTTTTATAATCATCGTTCATTTGTTTCTTTTAATATTAACCTCACTTAATAAGAATAGTGGGCACAATGTTTACTGCACAAGACTATTCTTGGTTTAATTTTGGAGAACGCCACTTGAAGCCTCTGTTCAGTCGTGACCTTTATTTTTAATGTGTCGTAAAGGTGTCAAAGTTTAACATTGTGCCATAAAATCAATCTGCTGCAACTAACATTATTGCGATGTCATTAATCTAGTGTAATAACCTGGTTGCAATCCAACGGAAAAAGAATTGAAAGGCTGATGGCTTTTTATTTGCATGTTATTTTTATGTAACTATTAGGTTATGGATAAAATATTGTAATTCTAATAGTTTAATAACATATAGGATATTTTTGGGAATCACCAAGTGACCCACCCCCAGATAGATAGATAGATAGATAGATAGATAGATATTACAGCACACTATGAGTGTATATTAACACTGATTGTTGTTTGCTTTTGCCATCTGCATGTTTGGCTCCTGTGATGCATAGTGCTAACAACTTGACAAGCAAATTAAGATGATTTTCTATTATTTAAAAACTTAAGATCCAGCCGAATGAAAGGTTATAAAGCATGGGAGAGATTTTTTATTTTTTTTTTTACTCACAAAGAAATCACTATGAAAACAAATCGGGTCTCTGGGCAATGGTCCAATCATTTTTTGTTGGACAAAATTAAGTCCTGTCCCACATTTTTTCCCTATTGTTTCATTCCGATTTATAGGTTTGTAATCTCAGTCAAAAGATGGTTGGTGCACAGTACATGTTGCATTCCCAAATGCGTGCTGAAATAATCAAAGCAGAGGCAGAGATGGAGTTTGTGCAGCAGCATTTATTGTGAATGAATTGGATTATGTATAAGAACACAGTGTCTTGCTTCACTCTAAAACACATAGAGCGCATATATCATTAAAATTGAAGCCTTTTTTGATTTGATAATTGCATGCTAAATTGTGACTTTTTTTTTCTTTTGTGTGTAATGTAATGAGATAAACATCACTTTAAGTAAATTTTTAAAATAGTCAAACTTCCATTCCATACTGACTTTAACATGACGCAGTGTGTTTAAAAGGTGAATTTGAAAGATAGAAAGTTGCTGTTCACATAGAAAAACAGTGCATTGTGAAAAAAAAGTTTTTGCAGTATAGATACTCGCTAATGGCTGTGCTCTAAATGCTTTTAGTTGAGCAAATGCTTAGAGAAAATTAATAATGAACTAAACCAAACTATAATAGTCATAACCAGCAAGACATTTATAACCAGGAGTAAAGTGCTTCAACCATGAAGTCAGCATTTTTACTTCATAATAAGAGCATGTACTCACAGCATTGGGCGGGATTTGGGGTCATCCTGGCTCAACATCTCTGACTTGGGCATTGGCCTGTAAGCTCTGTCTTTGTCCACTGTGTTAAACCGTGATGTGACACTTTGGGTGACGTACTTTTTCTGTTTTTTCTCCACCTGCACAGTCAGAGACATTGACATTCAAACAAAGGTCTTTGCAATAAGCACCCAATTTCGCTTTGCTTTTGAAATAATGTTCATGGGCTTGAAGGCATGGAGGCTCCACCAGCTGTCATTCTAGTTTGCTGTTAAAGACTGCTTTGTGTCATATCAAACTTAAAATTGCCATTGGCTATACTGCAGTTTATTCAGTCAGTCTTTTCTCTGTTGTAGTACTTCTATCTGGCCTCTGGCTTAATGGAGTTTTTCTTTATCTCAGGCCGTGCAACCCTTTGTCTGGCCATTGGGTACAGGCCTGGCACAGCGCTGGTCTGGCATGGGGAACTGAGGAACTCTATGGGATTAAGGCCCTGTCAGTCTAATCTCCAGCAGTGCTGTGACACAGTCAGAGCCTGGAGAGAAACAAGCTGACACAGTGCACTAAAGAGAGTGGGCCAGTTAATGTCTGCATACAGGACACATTGGTTATGGTTGGTCGCACGCTTGCTCGACATGCGTTTTGTCTTGTTGAGCCTTCATCATGATAAAGCATCTGTTAGTTTAGATGCAAACACAGGGAAATGTTACTCTTTGAGGAGATGGCAATTTGTGTATGATGTTGAGAATTACAGTATATGAAAATGTAGCAAGATTATAATAAAAGGCCCATCTCTATACTGTCACCTGGGTGTGAACAGATAATACAGAAATGTAAACTGTAAAAAAAAAAAAACTCAGTTATTTTACGCTTGTTATTAAAACATAAAACAACGGCTGTTAAATTACAGAAATTTTGCATAAAATAACAAACATTAAATTACAGAAATTTACCATAAAATAACAGATATTAAATTACAGAAATTTACCATAAAATAACAGACATTAAATTACAGAAATTTACCATAAAATAACAGACATTAAATTACAGAAATTTACCAGAAATTTCAATTTAAGGAAATTTCTGTAATTTAACATCTGTTATTTTATGGTAAATTTCTGTAATTTAATATCTGTTATTTTATGGTAAATTTCTGTAATTTAACATCTGTTATTTTATGGTAAATTTCTGTAATTTAACTTCTGTTATTTTATGGTAAATTTCTGTAATTTAACATCTGTTATTTTATGGTAAATTTCTGTAATTTAACATCTGTTATTTTACGGTGAATTTCTTTAATTTAACAGCCATTATTTTATGATTTTATTCTGGCACCCCAGCATTAAATAAAATAGCAGATTTTTTTTTTTTTACAGTGTACGAATAAGGCTTTGTACATACTGATGCCGTGGTCACACTAGAGTTTGTGTGTGCAATATTCTGTTGTATGGCGCAGCGAAAAAGGGGCAGGATTAAACGAGATCATTAGACATTAAAAAAAGCAAGCAATTGGTCCATATTTAAAATTTCTGTCCAGAAAGGTCATGTTTTGATCTTTGATTTGTTTCACGCAAACACGTTATGCGTTTTCACAGGTCAGAGTTCACCAAGCTTGAACTTTCCAATACAGCGAACTGTGAAACTTGTTGCATGAGCTTGCGTTTCTAGTCTGCCACATTTGCATGCATGTAAATGGAAGTCTATAGGGTGAAACGTGCTTAAAGCTGTGTTCACTATATCAATGACAAAGTGGAATGTCACCATTCAATTCAATACAGAGCAGGGGCCTTATGTACAACGACTTGCGTTGAATCAATACGAAAACATTTACAAAGCTGTAAATGTGCATACGCAGTAAAAAATTCAGATGCATGAAACACCGTATGCGGAATCCCACACATATTCTCTTTGTACTTTCGAATTAACGTGAAACAGAGTGCACGAGCACTAAACCTAATAAATATGGTAATGACGCTACTTTTACAAAACCAAATGAAAAAGCAATGGCAAAAGCAAGCAAAAAGAGAAACTTCACAGAATGTAAATTGTAGGTGCTCCTATTGGAGGGAGCGTAGAAAAACTGTTTTTGCAAGTTTGTCCTCTGGAATTAATAACAAAAGAAAAAAAAAATAGAGAGGGAGAGTTTAGCTGACGCGGTTAACGCGTTAAAAAAGAAATGGTCCGATGTAAAGGTGCAGGTTAAGAGAACAGCGGTGCACCATCACAGTATGGACCGAAGAGGCGGGGGAACAGGGGATGCTGAACTAACACCCTTTGAGGAGAGAGTTGCCTCAATTGTGGGCTACACTTTACTGTCTGGAGTAGTATCCGTGTCTGTGGGAGACACAGATGTATTAGAGGAATACTTTGTTAGGGCGATATAGCAGCACCCCTCTGCTCTCATCAAGGTAGCGCCACCGGCATTTCAGCTGCCCAATCGCCGGCTCTACAACTGACCGAGTGCTTGCCACTTTGGGGCCTCATCCCAAACATGCTGTTTGTGAGGATGAATAAATCATGGGTTGACCAAGTTCACCTTGCTACAATATTTGTTAAGCGCATTTGAGCATCACATATTATTTGCACATTTATTGAATGGAAATGTTTCCGATTCACGTATGCAAATTTGTCTTCAAATGGCGACGAAAACCGACGATCTCTGCAAATTGCGCTTTAATCTTTGGCTGGTCAACTGCATGGTATGGAAACCTTATATACCTGCTAAACATGATCCTGTCCCATACAGCTTCCATTGCAAAGCTCAAAGATACTTTTATAATGTGCAGTTTAACATAATTGCCTCTAGGAGTTGCCAATGGAAATAAAACAAACACACACAAGAAATACACGGACGCCAGACATGAAGTTAGCAGAGACCAACGCACATTCTCACCTTATTTTCATCATTAGTAAATCCAAACATGAGCATGAAATCTGGCGGACGCAATGTTTTTGTGCGTACACAACATTGATACATGGGGCCCCAGGTGATTTCCAGGGTCACAAGCATTGATGATTGGAAGTGGGCATGTCAGGCAAAGCAAGGCAGGTGTCAAAAGCAGCAACCAATACAGGTCACAGCTCACTGCCTTGAGTGCCGAAAGACAGGACGGGGAAGTTCTGGTAATGTCATTGTAATATAAGATTGACTGAAACTATCAGTAGATTAAAAGAAAATTAAACTAACAGTTTGATTCATATTGTGATTAGTTTGTGGTGAGGATTATGATTTATTAGGTCCACAAATTAATATTGGTGATATTTAATGATTGGTTTGACCCCCTAATTAACACTTGATCCCCCCCTGAAGGATGTCTAAATGTTGTTTGTGGGGGTTTGCTATTTAACTGGTGGAACATAGTTTAAACTGATCTGAATATTTAATATTAATGACTAGTTAAGATAAAATGGTCTCCCCTACAACCAATGCATCAATGTAGTGAAATAGATGTTTGTATCTAAATCTAGCCTAAGAGTGAAGTCAAATTAGACTCATATAATGTGTACTTTAATAGATGCCAATGCCCGCACTCACCCATAGAAGTTAAAAAAGAACTGTAGCCATTATCTTTCATAAGCATTCATTTATTAGTGTAGGGATGCACACTTAGTACTGTTTGGAAATTTTTGCTGTTTTATATTAAAAAGTCTTTTTTGAGAATCGCATGTGTGTTAGCATAGCCCATCAAAGGTTGCTCTAGGTCAGAATCCAGTCATTTTTCTAAAAAACTAAATCTTGATTAATAAATTCATTCATTTTTCTTTGGCTTAGTCCCTTTATTTATTTATTTATTTATTATTTATTTGTTTATTTTTAAAATTAACTAAATTTAAAATTTTACAGACAGAAAACTGTGGGGAGCAGAGATCGGCAAAGGACCTTGGGGGGAATCGAACTCGGGTCGCCGTGAGCACCTTGGTGCAGTGTCGATGCACTAACTACTAGGCTATTGGCACCAACTTAGTCCCTTTATTAATCAGGGGTCCACAGCCGAATGAACTGCCAGCTTATCCAGCATATGTTTTACGCAGTGGATACCCTTCTAGCTGCAACCCATCACCGGGAAACACCCATACACTCTCATTCACATACATACACTACGGACAACCAATTCACCTACCCAATTTACCTATGCCGCATGTCTTTGGACTTGTGGGGGAAACCAGAGCACCTGGAAGTAACCCACGCGAACACGGGGAAAACATGCAAACTCCACACAGAAATGGCAACTGACCCAGCCGAGGCTCGAAGCAGCGACTTTCTTTCTTTGAGGCGACCGTGCTACCCACTGCGCCACTGTAAAGCCTGATTAATACATGATGTATTTAAATACATCTGTTTTCTCTCCTGCCTTCCGGCAGGCGCTTCAGGCTCCCCCGGACAAAAACCAGCAGACTGAGGAACAGCTTTTTCCCCAGAGCTGTCTCCCTTTTGAACTCTGCCCCTCACTGACTCTTTTGCCCCCCCAATACACCCCCCACACTCCTCTAACTTATACTCCTCACAATCACTGCACTATTTAACATTTGCACATTTAAAGTTTGCACATATTCATTGCACTGATTCATTTACTTGAACTGTACATACCCACTGCACATGGACATTTGTAATTTGTAATTATGTTTATCTATCTGCCACTCCTGATTATTAATAGCATCATGTACATATATTCATTTATGCAAATCTCTGTTCATAGCTAATACAACCTGTATATAATGTTGATAGTACATCCATCCGTAAATATCACCATAGTTTTTCTATAACTACACTTTATAACTTATACCTGTATCCTGCACTTGCTGCTATTGCACTGCTGGTTAGACCTAAACTGCATTTCGTTGCCTTGTACTTGTACATGTGTAATGACAATAAAGTTGAATCTAATCTAATCTATCTATACTTTGTTCACAGAGGCATGATTATTGTATTCCAAAAACTACTGCAAAAAAGCTGACAACCTGTATAATTTGCACACTGCTTGTAACCCTTTTATAATTGTTGGTTGTTCATATCATTGATTGATCTATTATATGGTTGATTTTTTACCACAGAGCACAGGTGTGTAATAAAACAACACTGTACATCAGCTACTTTGAATTTTTTAAGTCCATATTATTCTAGTTTTTCTGCCAATAAATTTAGTTTCTGATCATATTTTCTAAAGACTTCTCTAGATGTACCATCTACCAACAATGTTAGAGCATTGCACCAGAAAAACCCATGAGTGAATTCACAGTACAGAGACTGGAAATATACATTGAGTAAGGCCCTGGTGTTTTGAGCAACATGGCTCAATGCTTCAAATGGCGTTTTAGCCATTTATCCAAAATATTTGAAAATCATTACAAATGATAGCACAGATGGAAAATGATTTCTAAATTAAAACACAATATTGTATCAGAATTAGTGACGACATTCTTACAAATATGCCCCATAACGGTCAAAACATAAAAAAACAATTAAACAATTCCTCAGAGAGCCACAGTCCAGCAGTTTAGTTAAAGCCCTGCTCCAACACACCTGGTTTTTATATAAGCCAGAAGCATCTGATTAGCTGGATCAGGTGCATTTAATTAAGAGTTGAAGCTAAAAGGTGTGTTCATGCCATATTTGAATTATCATAATTATGAGACTCTTACTGCAAAGCATCCACATCGTCATTACAACTTGCAAACTGTGAATTTTTTATGTCAGCTCCTACATGTACCACCTGCATATTCAGGTTTAGGTATTTGTTTGGGGGTTGATAATGATGCCATAGAAATGCATAATCCCTGTCAGAGGATGTGATCAGGTCAGAGTAGAACATCATGTCCTGTCCTCTTGAAATTAATGGTAATTACAACATGGTGTGAATGCAGATAAACTCTGCTGGCCAGTGTGTCTCTAGAAAGAGTTTGATGCTCATAGTAGAAGTTGTCAGTTATGTGTTGCTTTCTTCATCAATAATACATTGTTGATCAGAGTGTGAGGGAATTTGAACTTTAATCAGAACTCAAAGTGATGTCAATTAAAAATAATACATTTTATAAAAAAATAAATAAACGTGTATATATGTTTTTTAATTTATTATTTAATGTATTTATTTATGTATTTATTTATTATTTTAATGTATTTATTTTTTATATTTTTAATGTATTATTTTATTTATTTATTTATTTGGTTATTTATTTATTATTTACTTTTTATCATATATTTATTTATTTAATTTTATTTATGTTTATTATTATATTTGTTTATTTATTTTATTTATTTATTTATTTATTTATTTATTTATTTTTATTTATTTCCTGTTATAATATTATTGACACTTTTGTAGCGTTTGTGCTTTGATTTTATTCAAGAATCAGAGAGTATCTTTCTTTAGTAAATATCCTTAGGGCATTTTTAAGAATGTAAAACTAAGCAGACTAAAGTGAATCTAGGAACATTTCACGTTTTTGTAAACTGTTTTGAGAAATGAAAAAGAAATTGCTCTGTTTATGTTTGTCAATTCTATATATATATATATATATATATATATATATATATATATATATATATATATATATATATATATATATATATATATATATATATATCAAGGCATTTTTTCTTATAGTGACTAAATTAAATTTCTTTATTTAATTTGCTTTATATACTTATTTTATTAATAATAATAAACGCCAAATCATGTCAGAAACATGATTCCACAGGGTTTGTAGCATTATATAAATATTTTATACAGCGAGATTAATTAATCAAGATTTTTCTCCCTTCCACATAATTATTTCATTGCACAGCCTGTCTGGACAAACAGAGGAGTCCTCTAGATGGTAAAAAATATATGGCGACACTATTAGTCACCAGTGTACAGCTGCTTTTAATAGTATCAAGCAATAATGCATTTCCCCACCAGTGACAAACAAAGCAAAATGCTATTGAAAAGGAAAACTATTAATAGACTAAAAATGTGAACGGGAAATTATAGCCCATAATGTAAAAAATAAAAAAGCATATATTTTGTACATTAAAGCTTTTACCTGACATATTTATAATGATGTACAATACTTCACAGTGATGTAAATATGACTTGAAATGAATCTTTCAGCTAGCTCTATTCTGGATCATCATGGAATGTTTATGGTAACAACAATAACAGCACCACTGCTATTGTGATTCACAGGTAACTGTGTAAGTGGAGTCAGTTAAGATTAAATGCAAAGTACTTACATGTCACAGCCATGTCCATGTGTTAATACTAAAATTGCATGTGTGAACCATAAATACTGGAAGCTGGTCACAGTGGCAATGATGTGGAATAATGCAGGCGACAGCAAATGCTCTTACAGCCAGAATAGTTCTCTCAAAAAAAGATCCAGTCTGTGTGCGAGTATGAGAAATGAAGAAGTAGAACCCAATGTAGTATTTCCCATTGACTCCTTACTGAAAGAAAGGGACTGCTCTGAATCATAAAAATGCTGCTTTGCTTATGTTTATATGAGTGAGCGGCACCGATTGGATGGATGCCCTTGTGGTGCCAGCCAATGAACAGCTGGCTATGGTCACATGGGCAGATCACAGAGGGAGAGCATAAGCAGGTTGGATGGGGGGATGGGAGGACATGACCAAAAGATAAAGGCTGGAACAAGCATCAGTCCAGCTAAATCAAATCCAATCTGTGTGTGCGATCAGGAGATCTGTGAGACATAACCGGGTCTGATGAGAGTGTGAGGTTTGCTGTGAGGATGGAAAGGTGTGGAAGAGTCGAGATTCAGTGGCATCGCTCTCTCTGGCGAAAGAAAAGCCAGGGGTGTAGTCATTAGCATTCTGTTGTCATGGAAACGGGCTCAGTGTGGCCTGTTGGGCTGGTGGCGGGACTCGTATACCCCAGTCTTACACAATAAGAGCCTCATGGCCTCATCTTCTTGCTCACTCTTTTGCTGCTTCACATCCTCTGCCTTCTTGACATCATGCTGTACATAAGCAAGTCTGACAAGGCCACTTCAGATCTGAGAGATGCAGTGATTCATAGGTGTGGCAAGCCATTTTAGATTGGTTTGTTTATAATAGACAATAGTCAACGGGTAATGGATGAGCTGTATGCTGAAATGCCATTCTGGGTTCTTCGAAAAATCTGTTTTATTTGTATATAATTCAATTAAACGTTAATCCTTAACCCCCAGCAGTGACAAACAAAGCAGAAGGGTATCGAGGAGAGGAGCTACTATTAGAACAAAAAGCAGGGAGGTCGAAAACATGAATATAAATGATAATTTGTGTTTTTACAAAGTAATAGAAGTCCTGCGAAGAGGGATT
Source organism: Danio aesculapii (assembly GCF_903798145.1). Classification (NCBI taxonomy): domain Eukaryota; kingdom Metazoa; phylum Chordata; class Actinopteri; order Cypriniformes; family Danionidae; genus Danio; species Danio aesculapii. Next base: position 31,344,645 of record NC_079450.1, read on the forward strand.
ATTAGAATTATTAGATTATTTGAATTGTCAGACAGGCAGGGGTCAAAAACCAGCAAACACAACCACAGAGATAATCCAAGAGAGTAATCTGTAAAACAGTAGGGATGGCTGATGTAAAACTGACGTTTCGACACCGTGTCGAGATCCCGAAGTGCAAGTGTTTCGAAACACTGCACTGAAGCATGATCCAAAACACCCAGGTCACGTGACTAAGATGATTCGAAACACCCAGGTCACGTGACTAAAGTGTTTCCAAACACCAGGTCGCGTGACTGAAGCGATTCAAAGAATTGGTCATTTCTGAAGTGTTTCGAGACCTGGCAAATCTGCGTTTGTCTGTCAGGGTCAGAAAAAAGAATCTCTATCTCCTGTAGCCTAGTGGACCGTGCGTGTGAACAGAGTAACTGCGCTAGAAATGGTCCGAGTATAAATCCTGACTTATACAAATACACTAAAATTATGTCTTGATGTATTTTAATAATGTTACTTTTTATGACCAAAACAAGACATATTTATTCACAAAGTGTTAATTGGGATTTCAGACCAATGTTAAAACAAAACACATTACAAGAACAGAGCATTTAAAAACTATCAGCTATAGCTGCATCCACCTGGATTCGAACCCATTGTCCCGGCATGCTAGTCAGAAATTTTCACCGCTTCACTAAATCACTTGAAGCCTCGACTCTACAACGTGGGGTTTAATATCTCAATTTGTTCAACTGTTTCTTTGCTAAAGCTGTTCCAGAGCAATGCATAAAAATGACTGTAAAGACTGGTTTCAAAGCTTTGACACATTTGCTTCTGTTTCAGTGTTTCATGAAGCCTCACTTTGCCTGTCACTATAAAATAGGCAAAGGGTCGAGACGGGTGGCTAAGAATAAAAGCACAAATAGTCCAAGGATGAAAAACAGACTAACAAGACCCAGCAATGTGTGTGTGTGTGAAGGGTGTATTTATAGTCCAGGTAAGTAATCAGTGATCAGCTGTGAATAATCAGAGTGAACTTGAAACTGGTGTGCGAATGCAGTGTAGGATGGGAATTGTAATGCGGGAAGATGATATAGGGTGTGCTCTCAAAGGCAACCCCGCTAATTATTACAACAATATGATATAAAAAATAAATATTTTTCCAGGGAACTCTTCAGTAAAAATGTAATTTATAAAGACGTAACAATTTTTTGTATAAAGTGGATTTGGAGTAGAAGTCCACATAAATCAGAACGTATGCTTATTTTGCTAGAGCACAATTTTTGTCTCAAGTTGAACAAGTTGAAACTAAAAGGTCATTTTAGTTTTTGGCCACTTTATGCCAATGTTCTTCAGAATATTTAGTTTTGTGTTCAGCAGAGGTTCATAAAAGTTCAGAACCACTTGAATGTGAGTGAATGTTAGGAACTTTTTATTTTTGGGTGAACTCTAGCTACTATTGCAAAAGCTTTAGAACTTTGACTTGCAAGAATGTCCAGTAGGTCGTATTTTAATGTAGAATTCAGCATTTGTGTATTATTATAAAATACTGTAGTTGACAATACTATAATTATTCTGACAGTACTGAGAACTCTCATACTTACCCTCATGTTGTTCTGAGTCCCTTTGACTGACTTCATTCTGTGGAACACAAAATCTGTTTAGCAGTACTGTATGTTCACAATTGATCATGTGGGGGGAAAACACTAAACTAATAATAAAAAAGCCAACCACAACTTATGTAAATGTTCCTCATAAGCAGAGAATGATTCCTCTGTTTGCTGGAAGCTCCGTTTATTAAACTGAAAAGGGAAATAACGGATAACATGAGGCTTTTTAAAATATCAAAAAGGAAAGATTATTTTGTTTTTAACTCCATGAGGCTGCATCTATACATTTCAATATAGTTTACATATTTCACTGATAGCTAAATTGTCAGCATCAAGGCTGTGTTAATCATCACAATATTTTAAGGAATCAGTCTAATGTGTATTTGTTGCTCAAGAAATATTTTCTATCTTTATACATATTAGAAACAGTAGTGCTTTTTAATATTGCTTAATGTACTGACCATGAACATTTAAATGTTAGTGTCTACAAAATACTGTAAATACTGCATCCTGCAGGTGTTCTTTTTAAGGTTTTAAAAATATAATGTCTAACAAGAAGCATCACATCAAATTTTTACATTTTTAAAAGAGGCAATGCTCTACAGGTCTGACTTTTTGCAAACCAAGAATGAAATAAGAGAGAAAATAACACTCACCAATTTACAGTGTGCTGTAATGATGTATCTGCCATACCGTTTCAGACATTTTTTACAGTGTCTGTATGTTTAATGTTTAGAAACCTCCTGAGCCACTGGTACTACTTTTCTTTACTTTAATAAATGTCACAGTACTGCAACACAGCTCTTTGTGGTTTCAGTTCCTCAAAAAAAAGAAAAAAAGGTTTCTGTTGTTGAGAACTTGCTCACTCAAGGACCTGTATTATATTTTAAAATAACGTTTTGAACTAGGACTACAAGTGGCCACATGAGGGTTTAATCTCCTCCTAATAGCAGATTTAATGTAAAGGACTACGAAAACAAGATTTTTTTTTACCACATTGTAAAAATTACATGGTTTTCTTATTTTATTTTTTTTTAAGTTGAATCAAATCAACTTTGGGTCATTTATCATTCATTCATTTTCTTTTCAGGTTAGTCCCTTTATTAACCGGGGCTCACCACAGTGGAATGAACCACCAACTTATCCAGCATATGTTTTAACCAGTACTGGGAAACACCCATACACTCTCATTCACACACATGCACTACAACCAATTTAGTTTATTCAATTCACCTATACCACATGTCTTTGGACTTGAGGGGAAAACCAGAGCACCCGGAGGAAACCCATGCGCATACAAGGAGAACTTGCAAACTCCACAGATATGCCAAGACTTGAACCAGCGCCCTTCTTGCTGTGAGGTGACAGCGCTACCCACTGCACCACCACGCCACCCAACTTTGAGTCATTTTAACTTGGAATGACATTTTGGATAAACCTAGGCATATTTGAAAAAAAAAAAAGAGTTCAGTACATGAAAATTACATACTGTGGGCCTCAAGAACCATTGTTTCCTCATTCTCATGTGAGTCATGTGAGTGTAAAATCCCGGGAAAAAAACAAACCAATCAGAACAAAACACTGACTGTGACGTTGCACATAGGATCAATAATATGCACAACCTGGGGTCCGTTTGATTGGTCATGCTTCCAAGTGAAGTTACAACAATGAAAGTCACTCCATTCATTCACTCATTCATTTTCCTTCAGCTTAGTCTCTATTTCAGAAGTTGCCACAGAGGAATGAACCGCCAACTATTCTGGCATATGTTTTATGTGGCCCAGTACTGGAAAACACCCATACACCCATTCAGACGCACTCATACACTACGCCCAATTCTAGTTTTATTCAATTCACCTATAGTGCATGTCTTTGGACTGTGCTAACCTCTGAGACACCGTACTACCCAACAATGATATTGCTTCCCTTGTTTTTTAGTTTATCTTGAATTATACAGTAGTCAACATGTCAGGTAGATCAAACCCTTCATCAAAGTTGTCCTAAGTCTTGTCTTAGTTTTTTTTGATCCACTTTAAATGTTGACTACTGTACTTAAGTAGGACTCTTATTTAGCAAAATGAGATATAAGGATAATAAATGTATTCATTGCCACACACGAGGGATGTTTAAATGTATTTTTTGTTAGTTTAACATATATTTAACATATATTGTGAAATTTGCAAACTACGTTTGTAATGATGCAACAGACACATAAACTGTTGAATATAAGTGTTTAATGCATGTTTATGCATGTCATATCACTCTGCTCTTACTGGGATGTCTCTAAAGTGAAAGGATGCCAATAAACTTCATAAAACTAATTTGTTAATGCAGAGATTGACATTAAATTCTGTCTCTGTTTTCGTACACATTAAACACAAAAAATATAACTCTAAATACATTTGTCGATCTTGAGTATTATTATTATATTTTAGTTTGTATTTCATTTACAACATGACCCAGGAGCAAACTGGGTATTCTGGTGACTGAAAGCACCCTCAGTCCATCGCTAGTTAAAATAAATATCTCAGCCCTTTTAGTTGAAATGTTTGTCATAATGTACTCAATTTGGTAAAATTTATATTGAGGTATAATTATTTTGCTTGTGTGTATTTCAGAGTATTCGCTTGTTAAGTCATGACGTATGGAATACTATTTCCGGGTCCAAACCGCTACTTATTTGAATTGAGAAAATATTCGTTTATGGCCACCTTTTAGTCATATCACACATTAAAGTGAATTTAATATAAAATCATAGTGTACAGTACGGTCTCTGGATTTGCTGCATCACAGATAACAAATTTTAATGAATCACTTTCTGACCATCGGATATTTGGCATGGATATATATATATATATATATATACACTTGCGATCGTGATTTTCTAAAGTGTTACAGTGCTTTGTAAACATTTATTATTACCATTTGATGAGTCTCCCCACACAGTTTGATGGAGCGATTGGACCCGGAAGTCGCTTCGCATGACATCACACTTAAGCAGATAATAGTGTGAGCGTCAGGCTGACACGAGCTGCTTGAGCATCAGAGTGAAGCTCAGTAATATTCATAATGTATTATAATCAAATCAGACCTTTCCATATATATTTTGGCAATTTTTTTTACTTGCCTAAGCCATATATTTTTTAGATATCAGAGAACAATTAAACTTACTGTGATGCATTCTACGGTACGTTTAAAATACATTTAAACTGACCTAACTGTGTATATAACTTAATTTTAAATTCATTAAACATTACTAACTTTAAGTTAGGATTAACAAAAACATGTTCTTATGACTTAATGATCATACTTTTTTTTGTTTTTTTTTTGTTTTTTGCAGTGTATAAATTTAGCTTTAATATTAATTTCTCCTAAGTCAATTGAATGGTTTTGATATATAATATGAAATATTTGCTCAGCAAAACCTCATATGCAGCAGCTTGAGTGCTGAGGTTTGCTCCATTTAAAAGCCTCCAGCAGTCCCTGACCAGACTAATGTTAAATGCATTGTGAAAGATGTCACCTCTCATTTGATGAATGTAGGATGCAGAAACACCACTGCACAGCATTAATCAACTCGCCCTCCTAATGAGTTACTCTCAAGACTCATAATAGGAACAATACCGAGGAATTATGTAAGGTGGTTTATGTAAGAACGCTGACATCTGCCAAATGGCACACCGCTGACCACCTCCGTCTCACATCTGTAAAATTCTGCAAGCATCTAATTATCCTTGCTTCACATTCTGAAAGTCTCTCACACAAGCACACATAATAAAATCTGTAGTTAGTTTTTGTGTTTGCTTTAAGACCCACCATACTTGTATCAAAATACCGAGTTGTCTGATTTTTTTAACTTGTATTCTTGCGATTTACCAGATTATATTGTCTCTGTATACATTTATTAATTCAGCGCAATTGAGATCGTCCTTTGCTGCCAAATAGAATCCAGCTGTCCTTATTTTTATGGCAGATTTGCATTTATTTATTTACATTTGTATAATTTCGGTGATTTGAACAGTAGCTTTTTGAAGTTGTTTTTACATAAAACCATCTAATGCTGGGTTCACACCATCTATGCAAAGCACTGGCTCATGATTACCCATGAGATATTTTTGCCTTACACAAATTTTCTGCACAAATTGAAATAAAAAAAATCTGTGGAAGATGCAATGGAGGCAAATTTTGCAGCAAACATGGTGTGCATTCTGTATCATTCGTACTTTGAGGCAGAAATTTGTCTCATGTACACATTTACATTGACTTTTTATACTTGTAAATACTTAAATTTGAATTTGGTTTGAACCCAGCAGAATGCTAACCCATGAAATGCATGAATAACTTGCAAAACAAAAACCACAGAAGGGCTTAAAGGGGTGACCCACTACGATAACATATTCTCAACTTTAGTTGATGTGTAATGTAATTGTGTGAACCTAAACAACATCTCTAAATGTAATCACTCAAAGTTCAATGCAAAGGGAGATGTTGACTTTTACAGAGTTAGCTTAGCAAAGCCTATAGCGAGCAAAGTTTAGGGACTACAAAAAAATACATCTGGGTTAGTAAGATCACAAACCCTTCAGGTTACGTGCATACACCCGCGCATTGAAGGGGCATGGCCAGAGGTGCTGTAATGTTATAGCAGAGAAAGCTGAAATGCTGTCCAAACGCTGATCTTTCCACAGAGCTTCGTCTGTTTCTATATTTGGGCTTCCAAAGGACACAACACAAAGAGAAGTGCTTACAATTTAATTTTAATTATGTTCCAGAGAATTATAAAAAAATATATAGCTAGCAATTGACAATGGATAGCTTCCAGAATTTATTTGTTTATCTATTATATAGTGTCTAGCGTTAACGGTATGTTGTAACAAGAACGTAAACAAGGATGTAAGCAATGGGAAATGCGGTTTGGCACTGTTAACAATTTAGCTACAAATTCATATGTATCCGTCAAACCTCTGTAAACAGCCGTCTGCAGTGTCTCTCTATGCGGCTGCTTTCCCTGCGTTCTTCATCCCAAATAACAAACTCTCAAAAGATACGTGAACGTTTCATTTTACTTACACATGCTTGTTCCAAATATATGTGAAAGACACTTGGCAGATTTTATTTTAGAGAGCAAGTGTGAGGTTCAGCTGTCTCCTTTTCATTTTCTGTCTGATTCAGGCTCAAACTGATATGGCTAACAGCCACTCTGACTGACTGTATTTACACAGCAGAGGTACAGCGCGTGACTCTTTTCCTGGTGATGTGGAGCTGATCCGTGAATCATAGCACCTTTTGTTAGCTGACTAATCAGAGCCTCTTGGATGAACTAGGAAATATGACAGTCGTTTTCATGTTAGCTGAGTAGCTGTATATAATGAAAGTAGGCTATATGAAAAAATTATGTAATTTTTACAAATGAAGCATGAGCACACATTGCTTTGCATCTTATAAACACATCAAGCCCTGTACTCTCTGGACCACCCCTTTAATAACAATGCAAATTCCTTCTCTTCCAATAGGTGGAGCTAATAAAATAGCAGGAAGGACCAGCCACTGGAGAGAATGAATTTGTATTTAGCAAGTCCACATTCTCAGAAATAAAGGTACAAAATTTACTTAATACCTAAAAAATGTACCTCACAGCACCTTCAAAGTACAAAAGTGAACTTTAAAGGTACCAATGCCCACCTGTACTTTTGAAAAAAGGTACCATCTAAGTGACAGATTTGCACCATTATTTCTGAGAGTGTAGTGTTTTTGTTTTCTACAGGTATGTTTTATGTGCTTCATTTGTTAGTATTTTTAAATTTGCGTCGAGTACTTCTGATAAAAACAGCTTATTTTGGAGTCTGGATTCTGTAATTCCTTGTGATAGCAAATTCTACCTTTATCTCTGTGGATTTGTGGGTCTTCCTCGTGGGTTGCTGGGGATTTTTTTTGGTCACTGAAGTGATTGGATTGAGCTTGGTGAAATATTCATTCTGTACTTTGGCTTCTCTGCTGCTTTTGGGCCTCTGAATGTCTCTTGTCGCTTTAAGGTTTTCTGGTTTGTTCAATAATTCAAACGTTTTGCAAGGATGCGGGCAGCACTTTCTCTGTAGAGACTCTGCATTGTAAAGGTTTGAGTGTTACCCCACTTGGAGCCCTAAAACCCAGCATCTTACTTTATGCATTTATTTAGTTTTTTGTTGTTGGAATTTTAGAGTTTGGATTATAATTAAATAATAGTATGGTTGTAATAGTCTGGTTAGTATGGGTGTCACGGTACGTTGAAAAAACGGATACAAAAAAAAGGTAAAAAGTGCATTTAATGAAGAAATAATCATGCAGATAACAGAAAAACAACAGGGCATCCAAAAATCAAAGTATCAAAAGAAAATTAATAAAACAAGAAACTAAGGCAAAGTACGGGAACACAACACATGAACAACATGCCACACAAAAACAAAGGGGTGCAGGGTGTATAAATAGTCCAAACAATCATTAGTGACAGGATTCAGCTGTGTGTGTAATCAGTGGAAGTGAAACCTGGTGTATGTGTAGTGGAATGAAGGGATTTGTAGTTCATGACTGAATTGTAGTTCACCAGCGATCTCTGCAGTCCTCAAATCGCTAGTGAACATGACTATGGGGTTGGAAATAAATAATAGTGTGGTTTGTATAGATGTAATAGTATGGGTTTGATTTGAATAAAAATGTTGTTAAGATTAATTGAAATGTCTTCGTCAATAGAAAGATGTATTTTATTATTATTATCCCCATTAAGTGTTCCCTTTTAGTTCAAGCACAGATCTGGTTTAAAATAATACATATAATTCAGATGTATTATGTTTCTTTTTATGTATATGATCATTTATAAAATGTAAAACCGATACACGCACACACTTTTTCAAAATATTTAATTATAAAAGAGCAAATACATCTAATATATTATCGTTTCGTGTTTAAATTCAGACTTATCACAGATGTTTAGATTTATATTATTGCATGTTTTCATTTTCCTATGCTTTATTTTTGACGTGTGTATTTGCAATGTATAAATGCAGGTTTCTATGCAACTTAATTTAACTGGATTGAACGTAAAACTGTTGTTGCTAAAAAATCTCAAGAATTGCGTTGTTTCAGCTCATTTGACATAAGTAGTTTTCGAGTGTGCGTACAGGAGAGACATTTTCTCATTGTAAAATAAGGTGATCGAACATGCTTTGAATGTGTGCGCTTATTCATTAATTATTACTTAAGAAAACATGGGTTTTCCACGGCAAATGTTTTTTATGTGGGAAAATCCAGGGATTTTATGAAAAAGGATTTGCTTGCATGTAAACAAAAATCATCTGCTCGTCTGTTCAGTGGCATGGAAAACAGAAAAGGTTTTTAGGGAGTTCATCCATGGAGCAGTAATGCGTCTGCTCTGCATCTCAGAGTTGGCTTACATAAGACTCTTTTACTTCTGGTCACTGCACATGTGAGTCCCTCTGCTCTCCTTAAAACCGAAGCATTACATCAGTCTGAGCTCCTGATGCAGGACAGAGAGTGGGTGCCCTTATATGGGCATCAGCAATCAAATTATTTACCTCATACTGAACAAGACAATATTATGATTCAAGTGTTTACATGAATCGCTGTTAGAACATTGCTTTCAATGTTAACGTTTTACATGTTTTTTAAAATAGAGGCTCCCAGGAGGTCGCAAGTGAAAAGAATTCTTTGGAAACGAAGCATAAAATGGTGAATAAATTATTTAATTAATGAGATAGAAAATGATGTATTTGTAAATATACATCTTTTACAATAAATGAAACACATAAATAATGGATTTTAATTGTATACACGTTAATTATTAGAAAAAAAATAATACCAAAAAAAGAAATACATTTCAAATAAATTTTCATTTAAACAAATTAATAAACATTTTAAAACGAACTAAAATAATGAAAAAATCTTGAAATAAACATAATAATGCTAATTAATACAGTATTGTAATGACAAAAAAAATTATTAATGGAACTTCAAAATAAACATATTAATATTTCATTATATAATTTTGGTACTGTATATCAGTGTTTCTCAACCACGTTCCAAGAGGACCACCAGCTCAGCATATTACCATATCTCTTTAACCAAACTCACCTGATCAGATCATCAGCTCATTAGCAGAGACTGAAAGACCTGTAATGGGTGTGACAGACAATGGACATCCAAAACATGTAGGGCTGGTGGTCCTCCAGGAATGTGGTTGAGAAACACTGCTGTATACTGTTGAGGCTTTTTATATATTTTTTTTTTAATTAGGGGTCCCTCGCATAAGAATGATCACGGGGGTCCAAAGCATTTAAAAGATTGAAAACCCCTGTGTTATAGTGCGTATACTGATTAATGGCACAAGTCATTACGTCTCCACACAACGCCATCTGTTCATTTTTAATTATACGAAAGCTTTAGTGTGAATAATTATTTATGCATGCAAAAGAGACTGCAGTGGATATACGTTTCACAAAATACAAAGAATTATCAGTTATGCTGTGATTTAATGTGAATAAATAGCTATAATGCACAAAGATTGCAAAACTTTGATTATTATTATTTTTTTTAAATGCATTTATTAAATTTTCAGGCAATACAGATACAACAACAAACAAGTGAACGGAACAGGGGAAGAAAAAAAAAATAATAATAATCAAAAAAAAAAGAGATATTGCATATTCATGCACCAAAAACCTTCACAAGATCTGACCTCATTAAATAAATCCTCTGATGAGTATGGAGGTTATGTTTAAACCCATATGTTACTAAAATGGATCCCACCTCTCATGAAATAAAACATGTTTGCCATGTAAAACAAGTTAAGTAGTCCATTGGTACATATTCAAGTATTACCCTGTGCTATAAAGACTTTGTAGGAGTTTTGTCCATTGTCCAGTTCAGGAGAATGCATTTTCTTGCTTTTGAACTTTTGAATTTCCCTGCAAAGTCAGAAACAATGAACAACATCTCCCTCCTCTGTTTTACATTTCAGACACATTGGTGAGAACTCCTCTTTAAACTTGTGCCTAGGGAGAGATGTGAGATCGATGTTGCATTGCTTTTACTCTGTTACTTAGGGACATTGCATTTTTCCATGCTTCCTCCCATTGATCATCTGTGATTTTGTATTTTAATTTTGATTATTAACTTTGAGCATGACTTTAGCAGGATAAAGTTAAATAACGGTGTTTCAATAGATTCTTAATCAGAGATTGTCTTGATGTTAATTTTGGAATATTGTTGTACATGTAAACAAATTCAGCCACTGGAAACCTTCACACAGCACTAGGCATGGGCCAGTATAAGATTCTGACGGTTGGATAAAAATATCAGTTTCACGGTATCACAGGATTGTGATTACTGCTCTAAAATATATTCTTTTTAAACGTCTGGGTAAGAAAAACAAATCGTTTTCCCATTTGAAAACAATATATTTAAATTTTTGAAAGATTTAAAATATTTTGGAGCAGTAAACACGTCAGGCTAAATAATGAACATGATTCATTAACTTCTGCTGTCTTCATTTGTTTCAAAAACCCAGATTTCTTTACAATTTAAATCAGCACCTTTGGATATCTTTTCTGCTGGAGATACTGTTGTCCTAAAAAAGGAAAAAAATAAATAAAAAAATGGTACACATACCTTAGGAACAGTATTACAGAACATTTTGGCGGTTTTAAAACTGCGGTATACCTTGAAAACGGTTATTGTACCTTTCCTACACAGCACAGATCTTTGTCTGAGATCTGCTTCACATTACCATAAGGCTTTATTGTCATCTGAGCAGTTTTTATTTGTACCCATTGTTTTTTCCCCTCTGCAATATCACTGTAAAAAGTAAAGGTGCTTCAAGTACCCTGTTGAGTACTCAAGGAACTTTAAAATGTATTTTAAATGCCTCAAAGCTCTTTCTCTCAAAATGGGGTTCCTTGAGGAACTACTGACAGTCTTTGCAGTGCTTGCAGGACCCTTTTTGCAGTAACTGGGATCCTACAAGCACTTTTTGTCAAAACTGAGGTTCTGGAGTCACTGTTTCCTTGCACTAAGACCTCGAAGCACTTTGAAAGTTATTGGAGAAACTCAAATTTCAAAAAAGAGTTACTGAAAGATCTATGAACTTATATAATGGTTCCTGGTGGATCTCTCCTCTAAAAGCTCTAGAAGAGACAAAAACATGCACAGACTTGTACAATTATGAAAATGATAATTATTATAGGGTACTAATTCAATTTTCTGTCACTTAACCTCATTAGACCCTTGAATTTTGATAATACTAAACTTAAGTATATAGGTTATGGGCTCTGGTTTATTGATAAAAACTATTCCTCCAGTTTGTTTTGATAAACCAACAAAGATAACTTGCTAATGAATGCAGTATTTTGTACATTTTTATTTTTCTGAATTAAATGTTTTTTTCATCTGTTTCTTGGATTAATGGAATGGAATTAATTGTGTTGCCAAAATAAAAAAATAATAAATAAATAAATAACCGGAACTAACAAAATAATATAAACATGACGCGGACGCGCATCATCGTGCACGCGCAGGTGCAGGTCTCAGGAGCGTTTTCAAATATCGATTTGTAACGGCTCCTTTCCCCCATTTCGTGACTGCTGTCATCTCTAACACACGGAAGGTGAGTAAGTTGGCAAAATAAATATACAAATTAGATACGATTTGCACACAAATATCTACTTACACGCATTATTATGTCGTGTAACCTGTTTTAGGAACGTCTCGCGAAGCGATTGCTGTTGTATAAGATTGGGTAAACATTATTATTTTGCGTTAATAACAATCGGCTGGATATACATAATCACTGAAATTACACGTCTACCTCACACAAATTTAAATAATTTGATGTAAAATATTGATTTATGTCGAAATATTTTATTGTCATTGAACACAAAGCTTCCATGAAAACCTTGCAAGCGACCGTTAATTTCAAATTAAACAGATAACGTTTTACATTCGTACTGCTTATTGGATGGCTTGTTTCCACAAATTTATTTATTTATTGTCTTCCCTTACATATACAGTGTGTAGCAAGTGTCTTGAGCAGGATTGCTTATATTGTTTTCTAGCCGCGATGCTATCTAATATTCTTTCCTTATATTGTTTGTGAGTAATATTACGCATTTGTTATTATTTGCGTTTCCTAAAAGTTACCTGTGTGACAAATTGTGTCTAAGTTATGTACTTCAATACATTTTTTATTCATTCACACAAATAATGTACATAAAGCCTGCTTTTTTTCCTTCTCAGAACTTCCACATAAACCCTGAAATTGTTCAGTATTCTCCCAAACAGCCGTTTGAGTCACCTCAAATGTAAGTATTTTTAAGTAACTAACTGAATTGGAAATAAATGTAAAAATACTTCATTTAACAAACAATATTATTTGATAATCATTATCCAGCTGGGTAACACTGAACAAATGACATTTAACTTTTAGCCTTTTAAGTGTCTAAAATCAGTCACTTATTTTCTCATTTGCTTGTTTCTGATGTATCCATATTAGGTGTAAATCATTGTGACAGATATAGACTAGAAATTTAAAGTTTGCTGTATCAAATCCAGGTAGCAGAGGGACTTGAGGAGCCAGGTTGAAACGGTCTTCACTTGCTTGCAATTCACTTGCAATGCAGATCATCATTTCTAGACAGCTTTCTACTTACTGCTGTGGACATGAAAGGTTCAGCAGTCTTTTTGCTCTGAATGAATGGCTATTAACATGGTGTGAAGAACAAAATCTGCTCTTTATTAACATTTGGAATCTTTTCTAGGATCGTCCTAGGCTTTCCAATGCTGATGGGCTGCACCACAGCAGTACTGGAGCTGAATTCCTGTCGGACAACATCTTCAGGATGCTTTGACTAGTGAGTGAAAATCCACATTTTAGCCATGTAGACTTTTGCTCGTCCCACTTAAATCACAGTAATGCATATCTGGCTAACTCCATAGAAACTGTGTCTGTTCCTCGTATTATTAGATCAAGAATAAAATTTACTATGTGTTCTAGAAAAAATCTTTTAAAAATCAAACCAGAAAAATGTTAAATAAGTGAAAATACTTTTTTTTTTTTTTTTTTTTTTTTAAAGTTCGGTCTTCTAAACGTCAGGCCACTTGCACCTAAAGCACGTATTGTAAATGAGCAGACAACAATCTTAATGCACTAATAATCCTAATCTTAATGTCTTACTGAAACCTGGCTTAAAAAATTACTACAGTATGTTAGTTTAAAACGAAGCCACGTTGAACTTGAATTTAATTAAATTATATTTATTATTAGATAAAGCAACATAATGCTTGGGTAATAGATTTAAAATTAATAGTTGTTCAATTAAAATAATATTTATAAAGTGTCCACCAAATTATAGTTTTTACAGAGTAGTGAGTTAGTTAATACCACCTCACAAATAAACATGGTTTAAAGTAAATTTACATTTTGTCATCATTTACCCACCTTTAATATGTTCCAAACCTGTTTGATTTTCTTTCTTTAGTTGAGCGTAACGCATTATATTTTGATTAAAGCTGAACATTTTTAACCGTTAAAAATAAATTATAACCAGTATAACAAAAGTATGGATTGTGGTTATAGGTTTTCTGTTTTCAGTTCAACAGATGAAAGAAACTTAAACAGGATTGGAACAAGTGAAGGTTGAGTAAATTATTTTTTGGGTGAACTCTCCCTTTAAAGTGGAAGTGAAGCACTCAGTCAAGTTTTATATAATTTGTAATTTGTAAATTGATTTCCAGTTTAGTGAAAATATAACAAACAAACTCGATTAATGTAACCATTATTGAAGAAAAGAGCATGTTTTACAATAGTTTATATTTTTAGAGCTAGGGTGCAGCTATTTTGGAATATCACTGTCTGACGTCACAAGGTTGGTTCCGTTCCCTCAGCTGAACAGATACAGTGGAAGTAATGGACTGAACACGGACACTGGAAAGCCTAATTTAACACAATGCGTGAAGTTTTTGATGTGCATCACAGAGCTAGTGCAAATACAAGCATTACATTTACAGTTAAAGTCAGAATTATTAACCCCACTTTGATTTTTTTTTTTCTTTTTTTAAATATTTTCCAAATGATGTTTAGCAGAGGAAGGAAATTTTCAAAGCATCTCTGATAATGTTTTTTCTTCTAGAGAAAGTCTTATTTGTTTTATTTCATCTAGAATAAAAGCTGTTTTTAATTTTTTTAAAGCCATTTTAAGGTCAAAATTATTAGCCCTTTTAAGTTATATTTTTTTGATAGTCTACAGAACAAACCATCGTCATACAATAACTTGCCTAATTACTCTAATCTGCCTAGTTAACCTAATTAACCTAGTTAAAACTTTAAATGTCACTTTAAGCTGAATACTAATGTTATGAAAAATATGTAGTAAAATATTATGTTCTGTCATCATGGCAAAGATAAAATAAACAGTTATTAGAAATGAGTTACTAAAACTATTATGTTTAGAAATATGTTAAAAAATTTGGAAATTAGGGAAAAAAAATAAACAAGGGTGCTAATAATTCAATGGGGCTAATAATTCTGACTTCAACTGTTTGTCTGAAACATAAAAATACATTTATACATTTTTAAATTTTTCTTTTATTACCGATCGTTTGATGTGCTTTGGTCCACTCTCTGTTTTACGTTGCCTGACTGCCCTCAATGTCTTTAACAAGATCTGGTACCTGACGTTATGGAGGCGGGTACACTTTTCACTATATAGCCCCTCACTTCTGTTCATGTTCAAACCAAACTAAGATCGGTGCAGTTTTTCACATCACAGGTTTTTTGTGCTTCATATTTAATGTTGAAAGATTATTGTAATTGTTACATTAGTCTGAATGTAAATCACCGTGCCAGGCAGCGCTGCACCAGTGTGAGAGAGTAGACCAAAGCACATCAAATGAACAGTATTTAAAAGAAAAATGGTAAACATATTAAAAAAACTTGTATTTGTACCAGCTCTGCGATGCATGTCCACAACTTCACGCATTGTGTTAAATTAGGCTTTTCAGTCTTCATGTTCAGTCCATTACTTCCACGATATCAGTTCAGTTGAGGGAACGGAACCAACCCCGTGACGTCAGACACAGCGACATTCCAAAACAGCTGCACCCTAGTTCTAAAATCTACTTTAAAACATGGCATTTTCTTCTAAATGGTTACATTAATCAAGTTTGTAATATATATTTTCATTAATGTAGAAAACAATTCGCAAAATAATGTAAACTTTGACAGACTGCTTTACTTTCATTTATATATTTTACAAAACAAGACCAACTTTATATTAAGGCACCTTAACCACAGTACTTAAAGTTAAATTAATAATATTTAATAATAATAATAATATTTTTACTTGTCCTGCCAAAATTTTCACTGGCCCCACCATAATAAATAAAAAAAATAACCACATATTTTAAATAATGTGTCAAAAATAATGTCTGTGAATCTAGAATTTTAATATTTTTAAAATGTTAAAATATTTAGCAGTAAAATATAGCAGTATGGAAAATGTGCAGGTATTTTATTGCAAAACAAAAGGTGGCAGACTTAAAAAAAATTTTTTAAAAATATATGCAAAACATCACTTCAATTTTTTCATCGTGTTGTACCCATGTAAATATCGGTTTCCACAATGTTACAAACAGACGTTTCCTTTTAGCCTCATAATTTGATGTTGCTGTCATGTTGCCGTCTCTTCCATGTACTGGTTTTTACCAGGTTAAAGTAACGTGCTTACAACGTCCAATCAGATAAAAGCAACCAAAAAGCAATATAGTGTTTACAACTTCACAGAAAATGTAGCATTCAAAGACTTCAAAGCACAAATTGTTTCTCTATTCTAAGACTGTATTTGCACGCAATTGACAAATAGTCGCAGGCAAATTAAAATTTTGTGACAAGGCACCACTGGTCTGATCGGGCCAATAACGATTCTCTCTACTGTCCCAAACATCTCTCACGCTGGCCCCGGGTCATTGGGCAGTCCTTATTGTTGAGCCCTGTAATATTAATTTCTGTATTTTGAAGGCCACTTAAATTTAGTCCAAAAACAATATTTGACCTTCGTGCATAATTGATTTAAATTTTTAACTCATATAATTTTCTCTTTATTTAATGTGTTTTAATCAACTAATGGTTAATTAAAAAAAGTTAATAACTACAACTGAATAAAATAACAATATCACATATGCAGTACACTCAAAATTATAGTGCATTATCTGTGTGAATGAGTGGGAAAATATGTGGGGTGCACTAAGGAGGGAGTGGTTTCAGACAACTTTTGTGTCGTCTTATTTCTGCTTGTGCTCAGATATTTAAGAGGTTTATATTCTATGGATTTTGCCTTTATTGATGTATATGGGCACTCTGCAAGCAGTGAAAAAAAATCCTTTTATATAAATTGAGACAATTCCTAATTGTATTGATGTTTCCTTTTGTTATTCAGAAATGTTCTGCATATCTTTTGTGAATATGTCTTGATAAGTAAAAAAAAATGGCTCTGGGAATATTGTGAATTTCCTTTGTTTTCATAACTTCTCAGGTTAACTACTTTTTAATTTACTTTTATAGGGACGCCTCCAATGTGAAGCAGTGGACAGCTAAAGATGTTGCTGGCTGTTATTGCTAGACATTATTTAAATTTGATTGTTTGCATTAAAATGTATATTACATTATTAATCTTATTATGTGATTGTAATTGTGATGCATATTGATTAATAAAAGTGATTATTTATGAAAAATGTGATTGTATTTTTAAAAAATCTATAAACATAGATAGATAGATAGATAGATAGATAGATAGATAGATAGATAGATGTCTATTGAATTTGTGATTAAACATTTGCACAAACCATATATTAAGAGAGATGGGAAAAACAAGCATTAAAAAATAAAATGGTGCTTCAAAGCACTCAAGGTGGTTCCTGGTCATTCTTAATAAGAGGGTTCCTCAGAGAACTGCCCCTTTTGAAATGGTGCTTAGAGGTTCTTTAGATGGTTCCGCCGGCGTGGCAATGTGAAGAACCCCAAAAAGTGCCTCCATGAACCTTTCATTTTTACAGTGTTAATAAGAGGGTTCCTCCAGGGACCCTTGAAGTTCCTCAGAGAACTGCCCTCCTTTTGAAATGGTGCCTAGAGGTTCTTTAGAGGGTTCCGCCGGTGTGGCAATGTGAAAACCCTCAAAAAGTGCCTCCAGGAACCTTTAATTTTTACAGTGTAGGTGAGTGGTTTTGTAAATTGTAAGTGGCAATAGATTTGATTATATTTTGCCCTCTATCTCACGCCAGTGGACCTTGACATTGGGATGAGATGGAAAGACATTTCCAGCAGCCTCACCTGTGACACATTATGAAACACACTCACACACACTCACAGACTGCTGCTGTAACAATGACCCGGTGTTGGACAAGGGCACACCTGCTCACTTCACACTCTGACGTCACAGCCTATTTCTGGAGCGAGACACTGTCGACACTGACCTCTTCCTACATTCGGGAAACAAAACACAACTGAAGTGTGCAGCTTGAATTAATATAGGAGCTTTTGAACAGGTGCATCACTGTCAGAAACAAAGGGCATTAATTATCTGCTTTTATATACAGTACATTTAAACTAGTGTAAAATAGCTTCTTTTTTAAGTAGTATTTTGCCCTATTAAATGTGTCCTGTTGACACTTTAACCAAAAATGACAATTATGTCATTAACTAGAAAAGTAAAGTTCGTAGACTAACTTTATGGTGCTTGAGAATGCCTCGTCTGAAAGTTTGAAGTAGTTTTAAAGTTTAAATAACTGAAGTAGTTTTTAAAAAGTTTTAAACAGTTCAACAGTATCTGGATGCAGCCTTTATGATGCAAGCTGAGATTGCATGTGTCAGACACGATGCACTCAATGGAGCTAGTGACGTCACTGTGAGTGGTAGGGTTAGGGCTGGGGTTAGGTGAGTCCATTAAAAAGCATTGGATGCAGCACAGATTGCGCTGCACCAGGTTTGCATTCAGACCCCTCTCAAACAGTTGGCATAAACAGAGAAGTACATATATGTTAGCATGTTTCTAGTATGGCTTGGCATGTTTCTTGCTAGGTGGTTGATAGAGTGTTCTAAGCAGTTGCTAAGGTGTTTCTAGGTGGTTGCTAAGGTGTTCTGGGTGGTTGCTTGGCCGTTGCTAGGGGGTTTTGACTTGTTGTTAAGGAGTTGCTAGGCAGTTGCTAAGGTGTTGAGTGGTTGCTAGGCAGTTGCTAAGGTGTTTCTATGCGGTTGCTATGGTGTTTCAGGTAGTTGTTAAGGTGTTGCTAGGTGGTTGCTATGCGCTTCCTAAGTCATTGATATGCAGTTGCTAGGGTATTCTGAGTAGTTCCTAAGGTATTGCTGGGGTGCTTTATGTGGTTGCTAAGATGTTGCCAGATGGTTACTAGGTTGTTCTAAGTGGTCACTAAGGTGTTGCTAGGGTGTTCTAGGTGGTTGCTAAGGTGTTGCTAGGTAGTTACTAGAGTTTTAAGTGGTTGCTAAGGCATTGTTAGACAGTTGCTAAGATGTTCTGAGTGGTTGCTAGGCAGTTGCTAAGGCATTTCTAGGCTGATCTGAGTGGTTGCTAGGTGGTTGCTAGGGTGTTCTAGGTGGTTACTGAGATGTTGGTAGGCATTGCTAAGGTGTTCTGAGTGGTTTCTAGGCAGTTGCTAACGTAAATTACCTTGATTCTAGTATAAATTAGAATGTTGCTAGCAAGTTTCTGGTATAAATTAGCATGTTGTTAGCATGAATTTGGTTTGAATTAGCATGTTGCTAGTATGATTATAGTATGAATTAGCATGTTGCTAGTATGATTCTAGTATAGATTAGTATAGACGAATTACCAACCTACATCACACATGACATCACGGGTTCCCGGTTGCAATAGCAAACATCTCGTGTTGTGTGGTAGGATGCCAAATTCGAAAAATTTACTTTTACCGTACACAACATTGTTTTTAATGCCAACAGCAGGCATCTTTGGCTAAAAGGGAGCTGAATGGAGTGATGACCTAATTAGAAATGCTGGACTCTGCAGTTCTCATTTCATATCAGGTAAGTTCATGATATGCTGAATCATACACATTCCTCGTTTTTGATTTCAGCATAAACAGTTAAACATGGTTAATTAAACTGCAAACACTGAATGCTAAGAATGAAAAGGGAAAGTGTAAGTTATTAAGGTAAAGTTGGTTTTATATTTGCACATTCATTCAGTGATAACTTGTGACACACTCCTTATATTGTTTACCACGGCACTATGAATATTTGGTCTGAAATAACCTGCAAGTGTGACTTGAAAACAACATCAACACTGTTTATTTGACCGTGAACAATGTTGTACTTTGATAGTCATTGGCTGCTAATATGATTTTGCTATTTAGAGTTTGCAAGTAATACTTTTATGAAATTATATTATTAAGGAGAAAGTATGAATGTGCGAATATAAAATCAACTTTACCTCTATGTGTAAGTTCACATACCCTGCCGTACAGGTGTAGGCCTAGTTCGCTGTCAGAATGCAGTTGTTTTGCTTGTTGGCGATTACCTAGGCCTTGTATAGCTCTTCTTCTTTCCTTGTCTTTGGCTAGGCAGAACCTTGGTTTCTAGCATTACATAGTGTTGAATCTGGTATTCATGGAACATTATTTATTGCACCTGTCCACACAGAACAACGTTGTTGGCATCCAAAGACTTGTAGGCCTTTAACTTCTCTCTTGTGAAATCACTTGGAGCTTTAATGAGATTGTTTATTTGGTGCTGGATGCTTGGTCATTTCCTCTTATCCAATTACCATTGGGAGGATGCTATCGCAAATGGACATGTCAGACGAACGCCGCTCACTTTAAAGTTAATTTTGCCAAATCACTGTGCTTATCACTGGGTGACAAGCTGTTATAATACGCTGAAAGCATTATGTAAATAATACACATAATATGTAATCAATATAATGGCTTGTTTCCACTGACTGGTACGGTTCGGGTCGGTACGGTTCACCTTTGTCAGGCTTGCGTTTCCACTACCAAGGGTACCCTTTAGGTGGGCGTGGTGTATGACAGAAAGTTTCAGTCAACATCATTCTTGCTCGAGGAAATGTCTACAATAAAGCTGTAGGGATCGTTCACATATCATATGAGAAGCACTTCTCACAAAACAGATGCTTTACACACATAAATACTTGTGTAGAAATGTTTATTACTAACCTTTCAATGAACATGAGTTGATTATAACTGCAGATCAATGACAGCCTACTGTAACGTCTGTAATTATATTAAATAAATAAATAAATGAACATATATAACCACATACAGCCCCTTACAGTCTCCGATATGTTACCAACTACAGAAGAACTACATATAGCAGACATTTCGTCCGTATTTAGGTTCAAAAACAACACAAAATATAGCCTACAGTCAGTGAAAACCTCTGTGTCTGTAATCTTCAGCAGCACATGTAGCCTCTGTTAGATAGTAATTCCAACATTCCCAGTTCATATTAGTCCAAAAGGTGAAGATAATAGTTATACATGGCATTTTGTTCATGTTTGCTGAAAAATAATGCACTCCCTTTTTTCCGGCTTCTCCTTTGGTTTTTTGTGTTTGTCAGTGTCTGACAGGATCGTGTTTCAAAAGCACGTCAATAATCAAGCGCACGTTATTATCATCAGCTCAAGAAGTTTGTTATTTCAGATATAGACGTGCGGCGAACGCAAGGAAGAAAGCGAAACCGCTCGCACTTCAGACTGCCTCATAAAAACTACAAGGCACAGGGTAAATTCTGCTCTACTCTATGGCCTTGTGGCTGTTCATCAAGACGACGACAAGGTTTGTTTGAGCCCCGATTGATCATGGCTCATTATTATATGTATATATAATTCCACTGTAATCTTTCGCTGTGTATTTCAAACATGGCAGGTTTTTGTTTTCATTCTGGCTTGTGTAAGCGAATGACGTATCTCTATAAACCAATAGCATTCAGCTGCGCGTCTAGCTCCACCTTTTGGTGCTCTTTCTCGTGTTTGGTACCCTTTCGAAAGGGTGCCAAAAAAGTGGTAAGGTTCGGTACGCCTTTTGACAGTGGAAGCCGGACCGTACCGTACTAGTTATCTCTAACAAACTCTGAACTGCAACTCTGAACATGTCATTCCTTCACTGTAAATGCTAGTGCTCCCGTTTTTTTTTCTGTCACCTCCCTGTGCGCGCATCTTGAATGTTTACAAACATGGTAATTCGTCTATATTGTTAGTATAAATTGGTTTGTTTGTTAGTATGTTTTACAATGGAAGTCTATAGGACAGTTGCTAAGGTGCTGTAAGTGGTTGCTAGGGTGTAGCTAGTAAGTTGAAAGGTAATCAGTGATTGGTAGTCTGTATGATAGTCTGGTGCAAAGTTATGAGGTCACAAAGTTTGGTCGAATGTTAAGTCAATGGGACTTTTTGGAATTTTCCGGTTCAGTTTTTGGGAAACTGTAAGTCGGATCAGTTGGAAAAGATATAGCAACTTAATTAAGTATAGTTTAGAGGTTTGGAGTTAGTTTGGTGTTTGTAGTATGAACGGTCTAGAAGACTATGCTTTCTTAATATAGTCGAAGAAGAAGACGACGGAAGAATAATAAGTTTATTTAGTATAACAGTATGTTGGCTTTCTCAAAGCACCGTAATTACTCACCCTCGTGTCATTCTAAACCCCTGAGACTTTTGTTCATCTTCAAAATACAAATTAAGATAGTTTAGAGAAAATCTGAGAGCTCTGAGGGCAATTATACTGATTCATTCAAAGTCCAGAAAAGTACCAAAAACATTGTCAAAACATTCCATGTCTTCACAGGCACATCTGAGGTATACATCAGCGTCACTGCTGAGCACGATGCATACAGAGCACAATGCTCATGAATGTGCACCCTATACCGACACTGAGGAAAAGAAACTGTTGAATGAACTTTTCTTTTTTTATGTGGGCTTTTCGTAGCTTGAAAATATTCTGATTGAACCACTAAAGGCATGTGGTCTGTTGTGTGGATGTTATGGGGCTATTTTTCTGGACTTTGAACAAGTTGGCACCATTGTTGTCTACACTATTAAAAATGCAGGGTTCCAAACAAATTGTCCATGTTATCCCAACACAAATCTAGTAACTAATCTAAATTTAAGAGGATTAAACTTAAGTTGTCCCAAAAAATCTCAAGAGCTGTGGTGTTCTGCTCATTTTATTTTTAATAAGTACTTTGAACAAGCAGGAAAAATTTTTTGGAGTGTATAGGGGATGAGGGAGCTCTCGGATTTCACCTAAAAAATCTTAATTTGGGTTCTGATTATGAATGATATTCAGGGTCTCAAACTCTGATGTGGCGGACATTACAATCCAGCTGCTTCTGCTGATGGTGCCTTGCTTACTGCTGGTAAGTCTACCAATACTATCACTTCACGTTAATGATCCATCACAAATGGAGTTTTTGTCTATAAAATAGTTTCAGAAGTGCCCAAAATGCATTGATTGTGGTGTGTTTGGGAAGCAACTGCTCATTTGCATTTGAACGGATGAGGTGCACACTAAACATGTCATTTAAGACAGCTGGAAAAAATGGAATATTTGGTCATAGAACATTCAGAGCCATTTAAATACTTTTTAATGTTTGTTGAAGATTGTTGTCCAGTTGTGAGACAAAGAGCTCTACTTTTAACAATCTAGGCGCAAACGCATGGTGCCAAAGCACTAAGCACGTGTCCGAATTCACATTTGGAAGGATGGGAAAATGCGCTCTGCACCCTGGCGCAAGGTCTAACAGGGTTGTGCTTATTCTTTTAAGTTATTGGTGTGTTTTGAGTATCACATGCATTGAACGATTCAGTCTCATTTCCTGTTCCCTTTAAAAGTCAGTTTCGTTGCCCCATGGCACATTTGCTATTTACATGGTGGACATTCACTTTCATCAGACATCCATTAGCCTACCTATTTTATTTCGTTTTTTTTAGGCGCAAAGATGTTTCAAAACTTTCTAAATTCTTTCTAAATTCAGTTCTTATTTCCAGCAAACAAATAAATTAACAATAATAGTAATGAAGTGTGGTTCTGTTCAAACATGTCCTATTCTTATGCCCAATATGGTGATGCACACCTCCAAAACCCGACATGTGGACAAATCTAAACTTGTTTTTATTAAAACAAATATAAATATGCATATAATAAATACTGCTAATAATAATAACACTTTACAAATGCAGATTGTCATTAACTGAAAAAATCCCATCTTTGGTAGACCATGGAGAGAGTTTTTTTTTATCCCTCCCTCTTCATTTTACTGTTTGGTTGTGGCCTAATGATATCACATTTTCTCTTGTAATTCACCCGTTTGGCTGTACACAGTCATTAAAAAGGGAAGACATGCAGGGTGTTTTGCTGCACCTTAGTGTTGGAAAAGAGTCAGTACATTCTTTACTTCCTTCCAAGTTCTGTTACAGCTGTGCATTTGTTGAAGGGCGCCATCACGAGGATCTCTGTATAACAGCAGATTTTGGTATTTATGGTTTTGTAGTGTGCTTTTGATTTATGAATCTGCTAACTGAAAGAAAAACACCAAAGCAGTCTGCTGATGAAGCCAAATGCTTAAAGAATTGCAAAAGATTCTGAGAATGTACTCTTTATCATAAAGTGACAAATGTGTGGCGCAACAGTCATACTCCCTACAAAGGAATGAGTTCCAAGCACTCCCTTTATTTTGTGTTAAGCCCCTGGGTATTGTGCAAAAAACCATCTCTGGAGTTTGTGGAATTCTGTGAGTCGCTTGTAAACTTCCAAGAAAGGAAGATCATTGTCATTTGTCCCAGATTCTACTCAACCCAAGATCTAGGCCTTCTTCTCACTAAATATACAAGTGTGAGTTCAGACTTGGCAGGTTTGCATTAAAACAAATAAGATTTCTCTGTTGTTTGGTTCATTTGACTAAGTGTAAATAATGCCTGCCGACGTGCACCAAACAGCAGAAGACTATACAGAAAAACCATCTCTGGTGATTTTATTTTTATTTTTTTGACTAAAACATGAACGCACAACAAGAGCTAAACCAGAAATGCCCAAACTAGGGCCCGCTGGCCAAAATTGGCCCGTGGTAACCTTTTGATTTGGTTATCCGCCATCTCATCTGACAGGGAGAATGATGGGGATGGTTTAGAGATTGTCATTTCAAATGTAATTTACCCTTTTATTTGTTTGTTATATTGTTAAGCTACAAAAAGCTATCTGAAATTAAATGTTTCAATTCAAGTGGTGTCATTTAATCAGATTTAATTTAAAATGTACACTGTCACCTGACAGATAGAGGCAAAGGCAGATTCTGCTTGACTAGTGTATTCAACGTTGAACTCCATTGTGTTATAAATGTAAATGTTTAGGATTTTATTGCAATAAGTTATAATAAAAAAAAAAGTTATACTGCATTAGTTAATACGATTCAAACTAATGTTTTCTATTTATTTTTAAATATTAGGAAATAAATTGGGATATTATCCATGACAACTTTATTGTAAAATAGTTTGGTATATTTATCTTTGGCCCACGGCGATCAGTGATTTTTGTTATTGGGCCCTTCATACGAAAAAGTTTGGACATTACTGGACTAAACAAACCAAAACCAGGGCTTTATGTCGCAAGATGTGACCATAAAAGAGACCAAATATGCAGCATAGCTGTTGTCTCTTCATGGTTGTAATGTTACAGATTACAGTTCTATATAGGCACTAGAAATACATCTCTTTGCAGCAGATCTATCTTTGTGAGTTTGATGAGGAATTTGGTTTTGAGCCCTTTATGTTTTAAAGGACATTTTCTTTTCTGGTCTAAATTGAAAGAACCACGAGAACTGAACCACAACAACACATCCTTTCCCTTTTGACTTGAACTTTTGACTTCTCAGTACAGTATGTCAACATAAAACAAATTCCCGTATGAATGGGGAAACTCCTATTCATATCAAATAAACTCCTAAACTATAAAACACAATATGATTTGATTGAACTTATACTGTAAAGGATAATAACAGACATAATGAAGCAATATTTATTGTTGCTTTGCAATCCAGTAGAGATTAGGAGTTTCCCATGCATTTCTTATTTTCCTGAAATTGTGGCACCCTTTCTACTCTTATTTAATTTATTTATTTTGATTTTTTTTTATTTTTATAATTCTTCTTTTCTACGTTTTATCTTAATGTAAGCTTTACATTTTAAATAATTAGATTTCTTAAAATGAATTTACAACTAAAAATACTATTTTTAATGTATATAAATTTGACTGCTGGACTGCTCCATGATTGAAGGTGGTGGATGATTTTTTTTTCCATAATATTATTATTACATAACATTTTATAATAATAATAATATATTTTGTTGTATATTCATATTTAATTACGTAATCATTTTATTTGTTTGATTCTTATTATACAAAATATGATAGAAAACAATGTTATATATAGTTATTAATAGGTATAATTTATATTTCTAGATATTTATTGGGCCGCTTGCCTTGCTTATTGGTTAAATCTGCCCCTGCTCAGACCATCAGAAAACCACTTGTATAGGCTGTTTTTTCAATTACTATGACAAGACATGAATGACAAGACATTTTTTTATGTCTGCAAAACTTGGCTGAAATATGGCAATAATGGACCACACCTTTAGCTGGCTGAAATTACATTGGAATGATGGTGTAACCATAGCAACAATGAATTGTAGGGCGGATTTGGACAAAGAAAATAAAACCATCACTATATGATATCTTGAAACCATGTCTTGTTCTTTTAAGGTAGTAGGCCTATGTATCCTATTACTCAATATAGCATGGCTACAATGATGGCTAATACAGAGCGCATCCCTTGAAAACTATGGTAAACATCTTAAGGTCAGTGTAACTCATTGATGCTTTGTATGTAGAGCATCTCTGATGTGGACAATCTATAAGTATTGTATCTCTGACGAACGCTCTCAATCAATAACCCTGAACAAAGCTCGCGCATTATATAGGTTGACCGATGAACGAAACAAACGAGATTGCGCCCTGAATAAATCCTATAGAAATGCCTTTGTCGATCCCTTGCCTGCCTCCACCTATGGGTCAGAGGTCTGTCGTGTAGCGATCATAAACCGGGAAGGGCGGAGTCTCGCTCCTCTACACGAGCGCGCGTTCGAACATCACTAAATAATCATACATGTGGTGTCATGACCACAACTATGATTACAGGCAGCTCACGGGTAACAGCTTAGCTTTTTAAAAACTCATAAAAGAAGATTTTTTTTCAATCTCATTCTATAGAAATTTGCACAAAAGATTGTCGTCAAAAGATTGCCCGAGGGATTTTTTGTCTGGATCAACAAGCTGGTAAGACTCTTCATGCGCTTTGCATTTGTTTTAAAGTTAAATGAATGATTACTTGGCGCAACATTTTTTTTTTGCAAAACTACCACAAGGCTTTCTAAATGGTTTCTGTTTGTGGGATCTGTTCTAATCGATCTGAACAAATCCAGGTGATTAATATTATCACATGCTGTTTGTATTCCTGCAGCGTTAAATGTTTTTATAATTGATTGATTCCTCTTTCTTTGTTGAGCATTCACAAGAATTTTGATTATATCGACAGCTGGAGCACGTGACCATGTAGGAGATATCACATTACTGCTCCTTGAGCGTTGTTTTGCAGAGCCAGTTTCACGTTTTTAATCGCGTTTTCATTAGGAGGGTTACTGGAGTACAGGATTAGTTGTGTTAAATGGGAAAAAAAAAGCTTTTCTGCGACCATCATGCGATTCAGCGAAAACCCACGAAAGTGGGTTATTCTGGGGGAGGGGGTTTTCTGTGTCTTGGTGCCACAATTGTAGAGCAAATGGGCTCCTCCTCCTCCTCAATATTTATCATGTTTGGTAAAGTCACACATCTCTGCACTAGTTTGCTTTTATACTGGGGTCTCTCTGTGCACATTGAATTGGGTTTAATCTAAATAGTTTTTACTTGACTCAAATCAGTCATTTGCTGCTGTGATTTTTGAGTTTGTTTTCTGGTATGTGTTTTGGAGTTACAGCTAAAACGCTCACTTGCGTAAGCCACTTACCAAATATCACTTGGAAATGCCACACCCCACAGCCATGTCCCAGGGGCTCCTTATCCCACCGTTTTAAGGTGGACTTCCAAAAATAGAGCCCTTTAGCCATTCTTAGCACCCGTAGACAGAAACATGCTGAGGTACTAAAAGAGATCCTTTTTGTGCAGCTCATCTGTACCTCATGGTGCAATTTAAAAGTGTTTTCACATTTTGCAAGTTTGATTTGATTGATTTAAAATGAACTGAAATATGAATGCACCACTGAGTGACCAAAGATGTCTAAAAGAACCAAAAAAAAACAGGAAGTGAGGTCACAACATGCAAGCATAAAAAGACAATGCACAAACATACCTGTTTTTTTCACATCATATTTACAATGTTTGTCATAACAGTTTAATAAAGGCTGTAGAAATGCATCTCATTTAAGCGGATTTTAATTTGTGTGAGAGCAAATCCTGATGAAACTAATAACTGTTGAAATGATAAGAATACAATCATGTTTGTGCACACATACAAACACACATAATCCAGTACTTGGCATTGATTAGCAAAACATAATTCAAAACCTTTTTTGTGTGTGTCTCCTAAGGTTCTGAGGTAAGATACTCACCCTAAACCATCTTCCTATGTTCTGATGGATTGAACAGTACAACTGGAAACACCTTATGTCCAAAAGCAAAGGCATCAACAAATGCCAGAACTAGTGCTTCAGTTCATAGTTGAAAAGAAACTTCATTTTCGAGTAGTATGAGGGAAGTGAAACTTCTTTAGTCAGGATTATAAAGCTTCCCACAAGAACTCAAGTGTGTGTGTAAAATGTAGCATAGACTCCAGACAGCCCAGTATCTCACACTCTCTTGTTTTTTTTTCCAGACAAGATGGAACTTTGTGTTGCTGCAGCGCTTTTGTCCTTCTTCGCTCCAGCTTTGGGTGAGTGCTATTGCTTTTGCTCTCTATTTGCTCTACTGGTTTCTTTGAATTGCCTTAAAGAAACATTTTCTATGCTGTTCTGATAAATATAATGTTTTGATGTCAAGTAGAAATCCTCCTAATAATTTTGTTAAATAATGTCATTAGACAATAACATATGAAAAGGACTGTCCCACACAGACTCTTCTTTAGAGTAACTAAACGTGTGCATGTACTGTATGCAGGATCAGCTTTTGGCAGGGAAATGCCAGGTAAGTGTGCAGAAAGTTAGAGGCATTTGTGATGTGAGTGATTTAAAAAAAGCTGAATTTCAAGTTTTCTGTGCTACTGTCTGAAGCTGATTTGCATCGTGTTTGTTTTCATTAATAGAACTTGTCTGTTTATGTTTAATAACTTGACTAGACTTTGTTTTTTTCTGTTACTGGAGCCGTTTGTGCAGTTTTGGCTTTTGTGTTTATGGTATCCTTTGTTAAACGGTCTCACCGTGTCTTGTTTCTGCCAGTAATTACACCTTTCCCTGAAGGGTTTTTCTGTAAAGCTCATGAAGTAACAGTACTCTCACACCACGAGGCTTGAGAGTTTTACATTTGTGCCAGCGCAGCTCATGTTGTATCTACACTTGGGTACATGCAGTTCTGCTACACCGTTTGTAGCAAGTTTCGACAGGAAGAGACTTTAAGATTGATTGACTTGATAATGTTTAAGTAACCGTTGGAGTGTTTGTTTTCCAATGAGATTTGTCCACTTTTTTTTTAAATGCAGTACCACAAATCCAACTTTCCTTTGGATTTTTGCAAGAATTGCTGCATTCTCAGACTCTAAGCTTGTGTTGTTGCCAAGGCAAACATTTAAATGCACAATTTAAGCACAGGATTTGTAATGACCAGCGTGAACTCGTGTAAATACAGCACACATAAACATGCAGCAATAAATATTGTTTTTTTTTTTTTGCACACCGGAATGTGAAAGTGTTTGCATCAGTGCTTTGTCCATTGTTTTTTTTATTTTGAAAGGAACAGAGCGAGAGAGAGGGAGTGAGAGATCATTACGGATAACCAGAGTCTTACAGTCAGACCATTCATAATGTTTAATTGGAGATTTGGAGCGATGCCTTCAACATTCTTGTTTACAGAGAGCAGCTCCTCTGAAAAGACTCTTTAAAAACATCTAGGTCTGTTGTCTTTGCACTAAGAAATTTGTGACCAAAATGGTGAATGCCTAATAAAAAAATAAAATAAAAATCTTTCTTAAACAGAGGAGTTCTTAAAATAACTTCTTTATATATCTTATTTCTTATATGCACTTTTTGTAAAGCTTGTTTGAAACAATATCTATTGTAAAAAGCACTATACAAATAATTCAATTGAATATAATAAGTTGAAAATATTATATACAGTTGATGTCAGAATTATTAGCCCCCCCTTTTAATGTTTTTTTCTTTTTTTTTTAATTTTCCCAAATGACGTTTAACAGAGCAAGGAAATTTTCACAGTATGTCTGATAATATTTTTTTCTTTTGGAGAAAGTCTTATTTGTTTTGTCAGTTAGAATCAAAGCAGTTCTTAATATTTCAATAAAACATTTTAGGTCAAAATTATTAGCCCCTTTAGTTTATTTGTTTACTGGGTCAATGCACATTAATAAACATTACTGTAAAATGTGCCAGAATTAGCCAAGAATGGCTAATTTTCATCTGTAGACCCCTTACAGAATGTTAAAAAGTCACACCTAAAAAAGCACAGCATAATAACATAGAATACACTATCATATATAAAATACAATAAAATAAAGCAAAAACAAAAAGAGATTGATGGCAGCAGAAGAGGACAAAAAGACAAAACAGTACAAGAAAACAGTACTAATGCTGACAATGCTGATTTGTCAATAACCAGTTTTTAACATGAAACTGAAAAGAACGAAAACTGATCTTCTAATTGTTGGTGGGATGGAGTTCCATTCCCTAGCAGCTTTCACTGAAAATACCGACTGACTGAATTTACTTTTTTTGAGAGGAATAATACAATCCCCTCTTTCACCACCTCTAGTAGTTCGGTGAGCAGTCGTTCTAACTTTCACAAACTGATTTAGTAGTGATGTTGGTTTATGTAAGGCCTTAAACATTAAACAAATATGTACATATTTAATTAAATTTTCCCAACTAAGCAGGTTGTATTTCTTTAATATTGAACAGTGGTGAAATTGAACTGATTTCTTATCAAGGGCTATCTTAAAACTATATATTATTTGCGATAGTCTACAGAACAACCCATCGTTATACAATAACATGCCTAATTACCAGGGGTGTAGCGGTCATTTTAAAAGTGGTAGGTGGGGAGGTGTGTGGGGGCTGTATGAGATCATATGTTCATATAATTATTAATCACCTGTTTCTAAATGGTCTGTCTGTAAAAGTGAGGGGGACGGATCCCCCCGTCCCCTCCAGTTGCTACGCCCCTGCTACTTAACCTGCCTAGTTAACCAATTTAATCTAGTTAAGCTGTTAAATGTCACTTTAAGCAGTATAGAATGCCTTGAAAAATATCTAACAAAATATTATTAACTGTCATCATGGCAAATATAAAATAAATCAGTTATTAGAAATGAGTTATTAAAACTTTTATGTTTAGAGATGTGTTGAGAATGTTCTCTCCATTAAACAGAAATTGGGGGAAAAATAAACAGGTGGGCTAATAATTCAGGGGAGCTAATAATTATGACTTCAACTGTATATAATAAATTGCATACTCACATGAAACTGCTACTGTGTGAGTTACTTGAATCCTCCTTGCTTGTGCACATGCTTTTTTAAAGAGTTTGCTCTCATTTTAGTGTGTTTTAATGGCTGTATTTGTGTCTGTCCAAACACTCTTTAAGCAGTTTGTGCACCCATAGTGACCTCTAACATAGTGCACTGAACATTTAGCTGATTGTTTACATATTTGATGTAGTATTTGAATCACTGGGTTTCATTTTTAGTTAAATGAAATTGCACTTTTCATAGATTTTATGAAAAGGCTTAGAACAGAATCTGTATTTTGATTTGTTTACAACCGTTTGCCTGGCATAAATTTAACATTTTTGCCTTTATTTCTCTCCTTTAGCCTCCAAAATGGATGATATTCATGGTAAGTATCTAAGCGTGCAACCAGTTTTGTATTAACTGAGTGTCTTATTGGCTTATTAACATTGTAGCCGTTCTATAGGAGGTTTAAATACTGTGTAAATAAGCTTTTAGTTCACAGCCGTTGTGAAAAACTGTTTATGAAGTCACAAGTCAGAAAGCTTTTATCCTCTTATGCTACATTCCATGCAGTCTCAGTTGGTGTATAGGATTTAGTATTTGAGAAATGGCTTGTGGATGTACTGTAGAATACTACATGAATTTTTTTTTATGCTTCAGGGCTCAAGTGTTGTCATTATCATATGAAATTCTCTTTACCATTATACATTGCTATCAGTATCTAAATTCTTTTTCAGCTTTGCTAAGCTCTGACTCTAGACATTTCATTTTTTTTCTCCCACCAGAGTTCGACAAGCCATTTCATTATGGTGAGTATAGATGGACTATAGCTGCTTAGGCAGTGTACACATACTTATATGGATTAAGGAAATCTCTTGGTTGACTTCATAAAGCTGAAATGGGGGGGGGGGGCAGTGGTAGAGTACAGCTATTATTATGCATAGTGGCATTTGTTTTTCAATGTATTGTGAGCAGCGAGCCATTTTATTATGGGTGTTCAGCTGCATTTTGATGTTTCCCATAGTGTGTTGTATTAAGAAGGGCTTTTGGGGCCAAAGTGCATCACCCTGCTCAGGAAACATCTGGGAAGATTTGCGTTTCCCCTTCTGTTTTTCCAAAATAGATTGAAAACATTCCCCCCAGGACTAAGATAGACTTTTGTAAAGCATGTCAGTTAGAATAGGATATCTACAGTAGAATTTCCCAAATTCAGTTCATTTGATTAGTTTATTGTCTCTACTTGATTTGTACCACATACAATTCGAAGTACAGTGCAAAGAAAGACATCTTGTATGCTGTCAGCTTGTTTGTGCATATTTTGTTTGCTTTAACCCTCATTAACAAGCCCAAACAGGATTTGCATTTTTATTATTTATTTTTATTAAATCTGTCATGAAAGCTTTCGATTACCAACAAGTGTCTTATATTATCTAGTATTACAAAATACTATAAATTAGTGCCCAATAGTGTCTATTATATTGTCCCCCAGTTTCACAAACAAGGTTTAAGGCTAGTCAAGATTAAATTGCATGTTTGAGCAGTCTCAACTCAAAATAACTTTCAGTGATATGTCTTAAAATACATCAGTGTCGTTTTTTTTGCACACCGGTAATATATTTTTCTAAGGCTATGTTTATAAATTTGGCTTCAATAGCCTAAATTAACTAAGGCCTAGTCTTGGCTTAATCTAAGCCCTGTTTGTGAAACTGGGCCTATATGTTATATGAAAAACATGGACGAATACAGTTACTTGGAAAATACAGACCCCTAAAATTGAATTAGCTGTATGACAGATATATGAATGGCACATAATTTGTGAAAGTTTAGATTAATAAATAAAAAATAATAGTGTATACCTAAAGAATTTGCAATGTGGACCAGAGTCTTTAAATCTTAACCAGAGTCTTTGAATATTAAAGTGCAAAAGACTATAATAAATTTAAAAGAATAGATATCACAGAACTTCATTATGTCATATTATGTACACCCAGAAGCTCAAGCGGGCCAAAAATTAATTCAGTTCAGTATTATTAAATCCAGACAGATTCGAATCACACATTTTTCTCAATACCATATTTGGGGAAGAATGAAAAGGATTTCACAGTGTCCAAAAAACAAAAGCTTCGAATACGTAGAACTTGTTTAATGATTCATTCAATTAATGATTCATTCAAAGCCAAATGAGTTTTCTGCAGAATTTCCTGTGTACCTGCTACAAAAGGGCTTAGCAGTGTGAATCTTAACTTGTGTGTTGTTTTCCCATAATGCATCCATTTTCTTTGTTTTACATTTACTTTAAGCTTATGTGGAATGAGTCCAATTGAAATAATGTTTCAGCATAGTCTGATACAGTGCAAACATGCATAGTATGCACCTTTGTACATGCTCTTCTGAATCCTCTTTCCAGATTATGAATCTCTGAGGATCGGTGGTATGGTCTTTGCTGTGATCCTCTTCCTGATGGGGATCTTCCTCATTGTCAGTAAGTGCCAAACTATCTACATACTATTGCAAAGAGCTGTACCTTAAATGCCATGGAGTCTTTATTAAAAAATAAACATAATATATTGCTCCATATATAGTTTAATAATAAAATATAATAAATAATGAAATACTCCATATATAGTTTATAGATGAAGAAATCTTCGTAGAGTCATTATTCTGTGTATATTTGTAAATGTTTGTCTAAGAATGTGTTGCCAAACACAGAGATAAACAAATATCAGTTACTGAGGGTATACTAGTTGCAGGCCAGCATGCCTTTCATAACCTCTAAGTTTAAACCATGGATACCCAACACCGCATCATGACTTCTGGTGTTCCTCCAGTGGAGGGACAAGCAGCCAGTCTAACCTTTGACACCCTTACTCTGAAGGCCCCCCTCCTAAACGCCCACATAAATTACTAATGAGAAACCTGTTGACCTGACCGTTACACACACAGGTCCAGATTGACTCAGTGGGTTATACAGTAGTTCACACAAAAAAGACAAATTTGTATCATTCCTTTATTTATCCTGGAGATCACATTGAGATATTACTATCTCTTCTCAAAGTGAGACCTGTTCAAGACTGCAGCACATACGATTTGCATACAAAGATTCACAATTTATAAATCATAATTAAATTAGGAAAAACAATTATCCTTTAACACTAAAACCTTAAATGAAAGATGTTATCAGAGTTGGCAATGTAGCAAGAGTTAGTTTGTTTTTCTAAACTATTCCAAGCCCAATGGTCAAAGAGTCATAAATATTCTAATTAATCTCCAGTGTTTATAGTCTGACTTCTGACTTTTTTCCCACAGGCCGGAAATGCCGATGCAAAGGGAACAAGTCAAAGTAAGTGCTGAAAAAATCTGATCTTACTCCAACCAGATATACAGATGTAAAGCTGTGGCCAAAGTTGTTGTTGTTGTTCAGTGTAGACAATGAAGTCATTTTAATAGGAATCCACATGATCAGCAATATCATGCCAGCGTGAAACATTTTCCCCACATGCATTTGTTGACCAACAGAAAGCTGCTTTCTTTGAGAGAGCTGTGTTTTATACATTGCGTCATGGTTATCTGTAAAATTAACCCAGAAATTGTCAGTTAAGTTCACTTTTAACCACTTTCAGAATTGGACAGAAACACACTTGGCTATATTTGCTTTATTTTTTAAAATGCTTATGTTGTTGTAGTGCATCCTATTAGCCACAAAAGACCACCTACTCTTCATATAGTGATAAAATGTAATTTACTATGGGATGGATTGTGTGAAAGCACTCCAAAATAAGTGTCATCATTTGCCATGCTGTACAAAAACACACAGATTGCAGGTAAAATTCTAGCTACACTCAAGTGATCCCAAGATACATTTTTCAATTTGTATTAGGGCTGCACGATACATCACACACATGATTTTGGTGAAAGCTGCAATTGTCATGAACAACTTGTGAGGGAAGCATGGCTCTGTTATCAGTAGTAAATCACCTCTGAATGAAATTAAATTTACTTGCTTTTATTGATTTAGCGTGACTAACAATCACATGACTAAGGATTAATTTCAGACACTCGACTGTTATGAAGTGAATTTGGAGAAAAAACCCAAAAATGTGGTATTTTCACATACTTTCAGATGTAGCAGCAACACTGAGCTATAAATCACAGAGAAATTTTGAATGATTTTTTTGTGTGTGTGTAGTTTGTCAGTAAACTGTCGGTGCGTTCCAAATGTCATATATTGCTAAAGGGCACTTCGGCGTGAAAAAAATGTAAAAGGCTTTACAAATGCATAAAAAATTACTCCAAAAAAAGCTTACTTGACTCCTACACCCTTCTTCCCTTTGAAGCTTTCATTCCGGAGGATAAATCCTATCAATGGAATGCAGTGTATGGCTCTGTGCAGCGAACGCTGCTCCATCTGAAAGCAGGTGCTGGAGATTTGATACAAAATGAGCGTGAAAATTGAACCATGCAGCCCGATTGAACCGATTAATTGTCCAGCCCTCATTTGCATACACATGCATTACCTAGTATTATTACACGGCTGTCTGGAATACTTAATTCTGATTGGTCAATCATGACATTCAAAGGCATGTTATTCTCAGGTCGCGACTGATTAAACTAAACTGTAAAAAAAATTGACTCAATTTAAAATTTTAGGGCAACCAGCTTCAGGACATCTTTGAGTTGACTCAACTTAAATCGAGTCAAGTGCAGTACTTTGGTTGAGAGTTGAGTGAACACAAACAAAGCTCTGCAGCAAGTTGCCTTATTGCAGCAAGTTGCCTTAAGGCTGATTTATAGTTCTGCATCTTTTGATCTGCGTGACCCACGGCACCTGCGTTGCCTGTTGTCGTGCATTTAAACTTCTGTGGGCTGTTTGTCAAACTCGCTTATTTAGAGGTGGGAACCGGCAGACTTGCAACAACTTTTAACATAAGGTAAAAACTAGGGATGCTCTGATCAGGATTTTTGGAGCCGATACGATTACCGATTCCTGATCATGGTGATCGGCTGATACAGAGTACCGATTCTGATGCCTCAAGCTTTATATAACTTTACATTGCATAAAGCACAATTTGCCTATCAGTATGATACTTAAGTGGAGATCTTTCCTAAGAGAGTAAATGAAGGATGGTGCATTTAAAATGCATCTTCCTTTGCTTATAAACCTATAAACGAAAACTTGCGATCGGTTCATGTGATCGGCCAGATTAGCGAGTACAGATTGCGTCATAAAATGTGATTATCGGCCGATACCGATCTCGGGCCAATCGATCGGAGCATCCCTCGCAAACACAAAACCAAAAATTCCATCTGGAGCTCCTTCATAGGACTCAACACTTGTAAATGCTCACTTCATCAGGCTTGCGGCTCTTAACACCGCCCACACTGGTCACAGCTTCCAAGCCGATCAATCACAAAGCTTGCACTATGCATCGTTGCGACGTGTAGTTACATTTTTTGAGAGGTTGGCGTCTGGCACCACTAGGGCTTTGCGACAGTGAAGGCTGTGCGAGACCATACTTGTGGCCTTGACACAGAAGTATAAATCAGCCTTTGGTGTAACAGCACAGGCTCATCTAGACTTATCTGTCCACTATTCTTGCCTCTTCAGCGTCATCTTGTGAGTGAAGCAAAATACTAGCAAGTAGGCTAGTGTAGGCTGCATTTAGTTTTGTGTCAAGTAGTTGTGTAATAAGCACATCACCTGACATATCAGCACATAACCAGAAAGAGTAATACCTGGTGGAAACAGGTTTTCCCCTCCCTCTGCTGTTCAGGAAATGTTGCATCTTTTGATTTGTTTTTTTTTCCTCATCATCTGCTTCACAGGCCAGTTGGAATTGATGCAGAGGCAGCCAAAGGTGAGAATGTTCCATTTCATTATGATTTATAGTTAAGAACAGACATTTAGAATATTTTTATTGCAGGTGCGAAATGAAGTAAACCGAGGGAACAAATACAGGTGACACTACCTGCTTGCGGATCCGCAGTGATGTTATGTCACCTTCATAAATGTTTAAAACTGTATCTCTCTCTGCTGTCCTTTTGGCTACTTCTAACAGAAAACATGGCTTTTTAAGAAGAAATCTTACATTTTTGACCATTTGGAAGAAGAAAAGGTCACAAGGATATAGTTCTTCTGTAGTGTTTATCACAATTTTTACCTTTTTATGGCAGTATTTCTTTATCTCTTGGATATACGAGTATGATAAAAAAAATTGATTCTCAGCTAGAACTACTTTGCCATAATGTTTAATTCAGCAGCTGATACTTGAGATTTTTCCTCAACTTTCTGTCATGTACTTTTAAGCTCTCCGTGTAATTGAAGTGTGTAGTAGAGTAAGTGCTTAGCAGCCAACAGAAAACAGTTGTTTTATATATTTTGTAAATTGTTCACCCAGTTTTGTCACTTTACAAAAGTAACAATTCACGCTGTACACAGTAGGAAATAAAGTGATTTCTATGGAATGTCTGTTAAGTGTCATTGAGAAAATGATGTAATCATTATGTAATCCTTGTGCTTGGCATCTGCCTTGGTGTGTCTCTCAGTAAGGGTTATAAATAGTTGACCCTGTAATTAGTAATATTAGTAGAAGCAGTTTAATACTGCAGCTGTGTCACTGATGTTGCAAGAGCATAAAAGTCATTGAAATACTTTGGAGTGCTCACCCAAAAGTGAAAACTAGCTGTTCATTAACTCCTCTTCAGGCCATCCAAGAGGTGACTTTTTGTCTTTGGTAGATCATTAAAGATTTTTTAGCTGAAACGGTGATCCTTTGTGATCCTTTGTGATTTATAAAATGCGAGTCAGCTGTTATTGTGCTTTTGAGAAGGTGTGAAAAAATGCAGCCTCTGTGTGTTTCAAGGGGAATTATTGGTCTGTGGGAGAAATAAAATATTCTGCTTAAGAAGAAAACAAAAGAAATGTCAGTCCGGAACATATTGGAAGTAAAGTAATAAGGTTTTATTTTTGAGGTAAACTATCCCTTTAATTCTATTTGGGCAATGTGTAGTACCTTTCATAAAATTAATAGAAAATGTATGGTTGATTCTATAATTACATACAGTATTTTGAAAATGTAAAGAGAATGTAAGAGCCAATTACAGTTGAAGTAAGAATTATTAAACATCCTTAATTATTAGCCCTCTGTTTATTTTTTCCCAATTTTTGCTTAACAAACAGATTTTTTTCAACACATTTATAAACATAGTTTTAATAACTCATTTCGAATAACTGATTTATTTTGTCTTTAATATGATAGTAAATAATATTGTACTAGATATTTTTCAAGACACTTCTATACAGCTTAAAGTGACATTTAAAGTCTTAACTAGGTTAATTATGTTAACTAGGCAGGTTAGGATAATTAGACAAGTTATTGTATAACGATGGTTCTGTAGACTACCGAAAAAATATATATAGCTTAAAGGGGCTAATAATATTGACCTTAAAATGGTTTTCAAAAAATTTAAAACTGCTTTTATTCTAGCTGAATAAAACAAATAAGACTTTCTTCAGAAGAAAAGATATCAGACATACTGTGAAAATTTCCTTGCTCTGTTAAATATCTTTTGGGAAATATTTAAAAAGAAAAAAAATCTAAGGGGGTTTAATAATACATAATTAGGCATAAATCATTTGTGATGATAATTTAGTTAAAAAAGGTTAAAACATGTTGAAGATTGATATTGAAATATAATATGTATTCACAGTGATTGTATTATCTAAAATGCATAATTTAATAATTAATACAGTTTGCTTTGGTATTTTTGGCTTCCGAAAGTAATACATCATGATGTCATTATTTTTTTGTTTTGTCTTGGTTTGGACTTGCTACAAAAGGTGGTACATGAGGATGTGCATGAAAGGTGTGCCACTGCAGGGAATTTATTGAAAACATTATATATATATATATATATATATATATATATATATATATATATATATATATATATATATATATATATATATATATATATATATATATATATATATATATATACATTCATATTTGGCCTGGTCTTAGCTGGTCAGGCTGGAAAATGACCAGCTAAAACCAGATTGACCAGCCTTGTTTAAGCTGGATATAGCTGGTTTTGGCTGGGCTCCCAGCCTGGCTAGGCTGGTCAAGCTGGTTTTAGCTAGTCATCTCCCAGCCTGACCAGCTGAAGACCAGGCTGGGAACCAGCCTGGAAGTGGCAAAACCTCTAAACCAACAAAATAATGCTTTCCAGCCAGGCTACATTAGATTGTTGTTATGGAATGTAAAATCTTATGATCTGTGACACTGAGCAAAGATATTTTTAAATATTTTACGGGAAATAAAGGCGTTGGACATCAGATGTACCTAATTTCGCGTTTTTGTCGCATCACAGCAAGTGCAAAGGATCAATTTGGCGCCATCTTGCGATTGAAAGTGATTATTGTCACAAGCAATGGCAGTGGAGGCTCAAATCAATGCAAGAAGTTAAGAACAAAAAACGGAAGAGATGCTTGGAGAAAACACTTCTAAAAGAATGCTAGTGATATTTTACTTAAAGTATAATCTATTGAATTAAATTGACTGCAGATTATTCTCGTTCGTCCCGTCGAATTTTGTCATTTTTAGAAACTATGAGTAAAATTACATTTCCCTTGTATCATATACGATTATTTTTTTCAGTAGACCAATTTAAGCTTTCGGTTTTAAACATACAGTACAATAACCTATGATTTTATATTAATTTATTCAGGTGCTTTGTTTCCGCCCATACAAATACTTCACATATGTGCAGTGCAGCATGCACATACTCCAAAGCTTTCTGTTGTTCATATCGCTTCACATCCCTCCCCCTCCCTCTCCTTCTCAGTCCTGTTGCTATGGAGCCAGATCAATCTAAAAAAATAATAGGCTACATTTACAAAATAAAATGTAAAGCCCGAAGCACAATTCACATTTAAATTCACATCACAATTCTTAAATGCACTAATTAAAGTTTGTATTCAAAACACAGTTAAAGAATTCACTGAATTATAACACCATTACATTACCTAAATAAAATATTTACACGTGTATATGTATCAAGTACTTGATTTGATTTCCATCACACGTTTATAAACGATGTAACCATGAATAATGGAATTTTGCTTTCCCGGCTTGGTCAGTTGGCATTTCTGTGTGGAGTTTGCATGTGTTCGCGTGGGTTTCCTTCGGGTGCTCCGGCTTCCCCCACAGTCCAAAGACATGCGCTTTAGGTGAATTGGGTATAGGCTAAATTGTCCGTAGTTTATGTGTGTGAATGGGTGTTTCCCAGTGATGGGTTGCAGCTGGAAGGGCATCCGCTGTGTAACACGTATGCTGCATGAGTTGGTGGTTCATTCCACTGTGGCAACCCCTGATGAATAAAAGGACTAAGCTGAAGAAAAGTGAATGAACCTGCATTTAAAAAAACGCCACACTTGCATGGAGTCCTTGAGTTTACAACACACCAATTCAAAGCAGTCCATGCATGTGTGTGGATTTTCAAATGCAGGTTTGGTTTAACGATCCATAAATGCATAACGTCATTCATAAATGTGTGATGAAATCAATTCAAGAACTTCTATATATACATAATTGTGTAAATAATGTAAATGTATGGTAAGATGCATTTGTGTGAGCATTTGGGCCAATGTTCATGCTTTTTTACTTGTCTATTCAGGAATTGTGTTTTGAATTTACTATGTGGATTTGTGCAATAATTGTTTTGAATTGTGCTGTGCACGTTTTTATTTCATTAGTAAACGTAGCCTATTATTTTTGAGACTAATCTGGCTCCATAGTTGCTGCTGCAGTTTTAGGTGAGGTTTCAGTGGCGCATGAATTCACTGGGGGAAATGTTTGGCTCCGTATCCCTGCACTGTCCAGCTTGCATTTTATCTTCATCCTCGGGAACTTCCCTTTATGTGTAAGGAAAGCACTTGACACATCTGCGCCGCTAGGAGGCGTAATATTTGACTTGCTAAGCGCAGCATCGACGCAGTGCTTCACCAGCGCGCCTGTTCATTAAGGTGCTCAATTACAGCAAACAAGAACAAGAAAGCCTTGCCTGGAAACAGCACCGCAGTCATGGAAGCCTCAACAGGTTTGTCTATTTATCGCATTTGTTTGTTTTTAAATATATAACTGCATGACCAAATACATTTTACACATTATTGAGAAAATGAGACTTTTGCTGTTTGTCGTGAGTGGGCTATAACAAATATAGAATGTCTTTACTATATTATTGTATACATTAATAAAAAAAAAAAAGTCAGGCATAAATAAACGTACCAATCCTTACTCTGTAGAACGTCCTTTTGGTTAAATGATTCCATATTTACAGAATAAGCCATCAGTTCTGCAAGTGTAGTTAAACTTGTCCGCATAATGTAATTAGCCTATGTTCTCATACGTATTGGTAATTGTTTATTTTTTCTTATTTTTTTTACGCAAAATGTGTTATTACCAGAGAAATGCGTTATTTTACAGTATACAGTAATTACTGAAATGACATAATTTATTGGGCTATTCTGTTGAACACAAAATAACATCAGGAAGAACAACAGTGTTTTACAGCATATTTGCTTCTATCAATGAAAGTGAAAGCTGACTCTTTTCATTCATTTCTAAATTCTTTCAGGGTTTGTAACAATAGATCAGGGTGAAAAAAAAGGACGAACGACATTTTAGAGGGAACTGTCTCTTTAAGAGTGAATGCTCTGCTGTAAAATGCTGACTAAGTAGCAACAAAGCTCTTCAGTTTAGCAGGACAGAACCGCATAACTGTGCTAGAGACAGTTGTAGAAGAAAAGAAACACAAAATCTGAACAAAATCAAATTGTTGTTTTTGCATGCACAGTGTTTTCTCCCCCTCATATAAGGCTTTCAGATTATTGGCAGTTCCAGCAGCTGTATTGAACACCACTAGAGGAACGTCCACTCGCCATCTAACTGTGGAGTCTGCAGTTACACCCAACCGGCATTTGCTGATCCTGCAGCCTCATCTCATTACGCCTCTAATCAATAACCCCAATAACCGACACTCTCAGCTGAAAACACTTGAGTTTCCAAGATGCCTTCCACATTCTCAACAACTAATTGAGATCACTATTTATGTGATTAGAGCTTCAAATGATTGCTGGGTGAATGTAATTAAGCTGAAAAGCTTGTTATTTGAGAGCTCATTAGACTCTGGCTGTCCAATATGATATTCATCTATTTATAGATTTAATAAGCATCTGTCCGTGGTGCTGAACTCCATTCCCTGCATTGCATTTAAAGGAATTTTGCACGCAATAATGAACAT
This sequence comes from Danio aesculapii, assembly GCF_903798145.1. Lineage (NCBI taxonomy): Eukaryota > Metazoa > Chordata > Actinopteri > Cypriniformes > Danionidae > Danio > Danio aesculapii. Next base: position 31,387,324 of record NC_079450.1, read on the forward strand.
GACCCCATCATTTATCAAGTCATTCTTGGTGTATATGACTTTCTTCTTTCAGACAAACACAGTTAAGCTTCCAAAAGTGCAGAAATCCTATAAAAATCTTAAAACTAATCCCAGCGCCACTGAGGGGGTAATGCATGTCTTAAAAAAAGGTTGATGTGTTTTTGTATTTCTAATATTTATATTTTTTAAACTATAAATTTCACTATTCTTTAATATTTGCTTCATGCTTAATCACTTTGCTATGATTCATATTAAGCCTGTTATAAGCATTTCTTTTGATTCAGTGTTGTTAAAAGTATTTAAATGTGTTTACAGGATCATACACACATTTTGACCAGAGTGCCTTTCATTATGGTAAGCAGACAACTATTGCATTTAAATATTTATTTATTTTTAAAACGTGGTGCAGTTAAATAGCATTTCATCATTGTTGTTTTCTGAACTCAGATTATGAGACGTTGCGGACCACGGGGGTCATCCTAGCTGTGGTTATGTTTGTAAGTGGGATCCTTATCGCACTGAGTAAGTGTTTTGCATATTCACATGTTAGTATATACGATTTATTGAATGCGTGTAAATATGGCTATGGTGTTAGATTATTATTTTCTGGTTGTGAAATTCACATGAGAGTCAATCCCATGCAGTTAAAACATCAAAATCAATACAATTTCAGTTCATCAAGCTCTATACATCTGAGTGTGTTTACACAACACAACTACCCTGTTATACACTTTGTACATTTATTTACACAGCTTTTTGAGGAATTGGATTAAATCTGAAAATAAGTGTTATCATCTAAGTCACAGGCGTCAAAGTCAGTTCCTGGAGAGCCACAGCTCTGCACAGTTTAGTTCCAACCCTAATTAAACACACCTGATCAAACTAATTAAACCCTTCAGGCTTGTTTGAAACCTACAGGTGGTCAGACTAGAGTCTGAGCATGCAAAATTCTGTCAGGGCACTGCAAAAAGGGGCATGATTAAACAAGTTGGTTAGACATTTAAAAAAGCAAGCGATTGGTCAATATTTTGGTCTCACATACTCAAGTGATGCAATTTCGCAGCTTTGAATTCACCAAGCTTAAACTTTGCAATGCAACAAACTGCGAAACTTGTCGCACGACTTTACGTTTCCGGTTTACCGCATTCCTGTACGTATGAATGGAATTCTATGGGGAGAAAAGTGTTGTGTGACCATAGCTTAAGTGTGTTAAAGCAGGGTTGGAACTAAACTGTGCAAGGCTGTGACTCTTCAGGAACTTAGTTTGATACCCCTGATCTAAGTGTAAATGACAAAGGGAATTTTCTGAAATTTGTTCACACATAGTATTTCTTTAACAAGTGTCATCCACAACTGGCTATCATTCACAATGTTTTGATTCATTTTCTGATATCTGTGTGAATGGAGATTGTTTTGACAATGCTATCTTCTGTTAACTTAGGAAACATAAAACACCACTGAGTCATTAGATTCATGTGAAAGTACACTAAAAAAAGAACAGTCTGTAAAATAGCAACTGTGGTCACCAGAAGATCTTAGTTAAAAATGGTAGAAACTGTAGTATTTTACAGTAAAATACCATATTTAATTTATTTAGTGTTAATACACCAATATTTTGAAGTATCGTGCACATCGTACCTTGGTTACA